>NW_028327182.1:28533484-28836515 GCF_987537825.1 Furipterus horrens | reverse complement strand
AATACATTTGCTTCTCTGACTTATTTGTGTTGTTGTTAGAATTGTAACAGGTACTAGAAATATACTCCCAATGTGGCTTTTCATGTAATGAAATTAGTTCCTTAGATTAATATAATATACAACACTTCAGATAGATGAGCAGCCTAATTGCATTTCATCACTCTCTATACTGGCCCAGAAACAAAGGATTGAATCTATAATTTAAGATTTTTTTCTCCTATTAATTATATTGTAAAAATAACTATTTCAAATAAAGATCTTAGTTTTTAAAAAATCCAATGTGACCCCTGCCCTGGCTGGTGTGGCTCAGTTGGTTAGAGCATTGTCCCATAATAAAAAGGTTGTGGGTTCGATTTCTGCTTGAGGCACATGCCCAGGTTGCAGATTTGGTTCCAGACCAATATTACGATCCTGATCTGGGCATGGGTGCCTATGATCCAGGTCATGATGTGTACAGGAGGCAACTGATCAATGCTTTTCTCTCACATCGAAGTTTCTCCCTCTCCTCCTCTCTCCTTTTCTTCCTCTAAAAATTCAATGAAAAAGTGTTCTCGGGTGCAGATAAAAAATAAATAAATAAAATAAAATCCAACATGATGCCAGCAATTTACATAATAGTGGCTGGAAATGATAACAAATGGCTTCATATATATATAACATTTTTTAATAAATGTGAAAAAGTAAAATATTGCTAAATCATACTATAAAGAACATTGCTAGAGGTTGATGGTGGCTGATATATGTGTCTAAAAAACTTTGTGTATAACTAGTTGTGATAGCAATTTAGCCAAATATTTATGAAATTCAAATTAGACACATTAGTTGTAGGGTTTCTCCCTGAATATAAAACCTTTTCCTTTCCCTAGCTTCTCAAAAGTCCCTACTGTTTTCAGAAAGACAATCTCAAGTTCTAGTCAAAGACTAAACAAGACCATGTTAAGCCTGCTTACCCAACACCAAATTTCTAGAAATAAATACAATTTTCAAAATTTTATTTCACTGAAAAATAAGAAAGAGAATATTTGGTACTTCATGAATGATGCATAATCCTTCAAACATAGAACACAGACAGAGTGAGTTTGAAGAAGGACTCCCCAGCTTAAAATATGTGCCAAAATATGCTTCTGGAAGTAAGGGCTCATGGAGAGAAACAGACAGAAAGGACAGGAGGCGATGCAGTAGCAGCCAAAGGAGTTGTTAGTTTGATGACCTGGGGAGAGGCAGTCAGGAAATTCCCCTGAACATTGCTACCTTGCATCAGGAAATAGCCACAGAGTCATACACCCACAAGCAAAAGCCTAGGGTTAAAAATTTTGACAGGGCAATGCCTAAGGCACCCTGGAAGAAGCAGGTACTCACAGTCAGAAGATTTGCTTCTAAAGTGTTAGTTAGGCCCTCTGCCTCTCCCAGCCCTCTGCCACTTTCCTGGAAACAGATCAAACAAAGCGGCAGCACCTGCTGACTGGGCTTTATCCACACGCAGGCTGAGCAGAGGATATTCGAGGCAATCTAAGAAATCGCACCTAGGAAAATAAGTACACTTGATAGCTAGCACTAAGGAGCAACTCAGCCAATTCAAGAACTAACACTGCGGAATCAAAATTAATAGAGCAAGCAGAAAAAAATGATTTCCTCTAATTACAATACTTAGAGGAATTAATGACATGGGGTAATGTTCTAGTTATGGAAGAAAGATCTCCGATCAAGATTTGGAAAAGTTAGTATATATAATCAATTGTATGGTAAATTTAAATGACTACCCCATGATTACAATAGGAAAAAAGGCAAAGCTATGTGATGTAAGCAAAACATATATTTCATTTACATGTTCTATATTTTTGCCTTTTTTCCTATTGCAATTAACTGGGCGATCATTTAAATTTACCTTAAAATATACATAATATATGAATATGGTTTTAAAAGTTGTTTCCAAAAATAAAGTTTAAGTACTTCTTGTCACGGCATATTAAAACACGTTTCCTAAATTAAACCTGTTTCTATTTTTTTTTAAATTATAGATGGAGGCCGAACCCAAGAGAGAATCAATGATTAGAACTAAGAGCCTTCTCTGAAGGCCAAGGCAAGCATCAATGCTAGAATTGGGGCCACTTCTCTGCAGAGCACATTATTCCCTTGGCACATCTGTCTACAGTTCCTTTATCAGAAGTCAAATGGACACCTGAATCTGTACCTTATCCTACTAAGACTCTTTCCCAACTTGACATTTATGCCTCCTTTATCCTTATCAGTCTATGTCCCTTTGGACTAAAGTCATCATGTTGCTGTGACTTGTTCATGATAGCCACACAAGTATCTCAGGACCCTCAGCTAATTTTCATTTTGTAAACTCTAATTCTGTACAACCCCCTTCTGTCTCCTAAACCTCTCACTATATCCTCTGAAACTTGTGGTTAATTGTTATCAAGTTCTGTTTTCTCCCTAGTTTTTCTTTTTTCATTAACTGAAACTTGGCTCCCTTTGAGTCAAGAAATGACTTATTCCCCTAAAGCCCTCATACTGTTGGGTTTGGAGGTAAAGTAATTTGTTTTTTTTTAAATGTCATTATAGCATCTAACATATTTCTTCTCTCCTGTTTAGAATATCCTACTTTGAAGCTCACATAATCAAACTATACCTCTCACTACGTCCTCTACCAGTTGGGTTACTCTCATTCCTTCAAGATTTTATGGGGTTGGCCAAAGTTTTTGTTCCATTTTAAAGTAAAAATAAATGATACTTTTCATTTTCACCAATAACTTTATTGAACAATGTATTCACCATTTTATTTCACCACCTTCTTCCACCTTTCAGGCAACTTCATAATTCCATCTTCCCAAAACTTTTTATCTTCTTGAGCAAAGAACTATTCCAGGTGCCTTTTACAATCTTCCATGGAATTGAAGTTTTTTTCATTAAGAGAATTTTGTAAAGACCAAAATAAATGGAAATCTGAAGGTGCAATGTCTGGTGAATATGGCAGATAAATCAGAACTTTCCAGCCAAGCGGTCACAGTTTTTTCCTGGTCATCAAAGGAACATGCAATCTTTCATTATTCCTATGGAAGATTATGTGTTTTCTCTTGACCGATTACGGACACTTTTTGTCAAGTGCTGCTCTCAGTTGGTTTAACTGGGAGCAGTACTTGTTGGAATTAATTGTTAATTATATTTAATAGTGTCCCACCCCCTATGACAAGTATTCTGATTATTTTTGGGGGTTCTATTTATTTGTTTGTTTAGCACTTGGCTTCACAGAGTTTTCACTTCAACAGACAGCAACTGGAACTTTTTTTCAGAAAACTATATCAGGCTAATTAATAGAGCCTGTTTTGTAACAGAAGTACTGAGTATTTTCTACCCCTAGGAAACATTTAAACAATGACTGATGTATAGTGTTATGTGAAAGTTCAGCTCACTTGCCTCTGGTCAAGGTAATTTCACTCCAGAATTTCCCTATAAGATCAGGCTCAAGATTTATGGCAGTGTGCCTGATATTGTCTTATTTCTTGAGCAATTAAGAGCAAAGAACCTGCTCTTACTGAAGTTATCAAAGAGCTCAACTTATAGATTTTAATTTTTAATTTTATTTCTCAGTCCTTATCTTACTTGACCTATTTGCAATTTTTGACACAAAGTATCATTCTCTGCTCCCTTAAATAATTTCTCCACTTAGCTTCCAGGACACTTCACTCACCTGTTTTCATTAACCTTATTCTTACTGCTTACTTTCCATCTCCCAAACTTCTCTAATGTGAATTTCTCTAAAACCTTCTCTTTGAATTTCATCTGAAATATTTATATTTACTCCTTGGGTAATTTCATCCAATCTTGTGGTTTTAAAAAATATCTATATGCTGATGCATCCTTAATTTTATATCTCTATTCTAGTTCTCTATTCTGTACTTCAAATCTATATATTCAACTATCTCTTATTACCTATACTTAGATTGTAATAATTACCTTAAATGTGACATAGCCAAACTGAACCCTAATAATCATTCCTAACTACTTCTCCCATGATATTCCACATCTTAGTCAGTAGCCACCCTATTTTTGTAGCTATGTGAGCCAACATATTTGATTAATTTTTGGCTCACCTTTTACTTGCTCCTTAAAACCATCAGAAATTTCTCTATGTTCTCCTTCAAAAGAAATTCAAGATGAGACCACTTTTGACCTGGCTTCTGTGGCTCAGTGGATTGAGCGTCGGCCTGCGAGCCAAGTGTCACTGGTTCGATTCCCAGTCAGGGCACATGACTAGGTTGCACATCAGGTCCACAGTTAGGGGCTCAACTGAGAGGCAACCTCACAGTGATGTTTCTCTCCTTCTCTTTCGCCTTTCCCCTCTCTCTAAAAATAAATAAATAAATAAATAATTTAAAAAAACATGAGACCACTTTTCACACCACCTCTAACAATCTTTTGTTCTGAATTTTTCAGTTCTCTTTCAACATGGCAGTTTCTGTGAGCCCATTAAAATATAAGCAAACCAATATCTTCCCACATAATATAAAGAAAAAAAAATTTTTACACTGACCTTGAAGTACCTACATGATTTACCCCCTAATCATTACTTCTGAAATCTCATTTCCTTCTACTGTCTTTCTCTTACATAACCCCCTTACATAATGGCTAGCTTGGAATTTATCAAATAATCCAGGTACACTCCAATTATTGGGCTTTTCTTTTTACTTTTTTCTTTGTTTTCTTCTTTTCTTTCTTTCTTTTTCTTTTTTCTTCCTTCCTTCCTTCCTTCCTTCCTTCCTCCCTTCTTTTCTTTCTTTCTTTCTTTCTTTTCTTTTTTCTTCCTTCCTTCCTTCACCCCTTCCTTCCTCTCTTTCTTTTCTCTTTCTTTCTTCTTTCCTTTTTTATTTCTTCTTTCCTTCCCTCCTCCCTATTTCTTCTCCTCCTCCTCCTCCTTCTTCTCTTCCTCTTCTCCTGGTCTTCCTCCTTCTACTTTTATCTATATCTTCCCAAATTGTTCACCTGCAGATCAGATAGTATTTACAGAAGACTTAAAAAAAAAAATTTAATACAAGAATTCTGTCTTTTTTTGGTCTAAATTTCAATTCTTTTTCCTGCATTATTTTTCCTAATTAGCATATATAACTATATAACATACTACATATTTTACCTTTTCACCTTGTTTATTTTGTTTCTCCCTCATATATTTTAGAATCCATTCACCTTCTTCCCTCCCTTTAATACCCATTCTGCCTTCTTTCCTTCCTTTTTTATTTACAATGTAAAGTTTACTTTCTCTCTTCACCTTTTTTCTATTCCCTATTTTTATTATTATGTCTCCCTCTAGCCTTTCAAAATCATTTTTCTTTCAGTTAGTCATCTCGTATTTATTTTATATTTCTTAAAATTGTCTTAATCTCTTTACACCTTTATTAATATTGCCTCATTTGCTGTTGATAGTGTGACTGTGGGTGGGGATTATTTTTGCAGGTATGGGTTTCTTTCCTGGACTGTTTTGTTTTGTCCTGGAAGTACCTGTACAATGGCATACAAGATGTGGTGAGAAGAATGACTCTCAGTCAGCCAGCAGAGGGAAGGACACAATAAAGTACAACTCAACAACAACCAAAACCCAATTACAACCAAAGAGCCCACATAAATGTCATAAAGGGCATCCCAAGAGCATTAAGCACAGTAGATAAAGGAGACTGAACCACTAAGTCCCATGGATGTCTTACCACAGAAGATCACACCATGAAGACTGGGAGTCAAAGCAGATCAATCTAAGATGTAGAAACAGACAAGAAGAGTCATTTAAAATGAGGAGACAAAGAAACAACCCCTCATTGAACAGAAATGAGGAATCTCCAGAAAATGTATTTAATTAAATAGAGGCAAGCAAACTATCAGACACTGAGTTCAAAGTAATGATTGTAAGGATGCTCAATAAGCTTAGTGAGAACTACAAAGAACTCCAGAGAAGCTGCAAGGAACTTACTTAGAACTACACCAGCATGAAAAAGAACACAGAATCTATCAATAAGAGCCAGGAGGAAATGAAGACTACAGTATCTGAAATGAATAACACAGTAGAAGGGCTTAAAAGCAGGCTATATGAAGCAGAGAATTGAATCAGTGAAGTAAAGGACAAGGTATTAAAAAATTTCCAGACAGAGTAACAAAACAAAACAAACAAACAAAAAAGTACTCTGAAGAACAAAGAGGGTTTGGGGAAGGTGCAGAACAGCATGAAACATAATAATATCCATATCATAGGAATACCAGAAGGAGAAGAAGAGCAAGAGTTAGAAAACCTATTTGAAAATTTAATGACATAGAACTTCCTTAATTTAATGAAAGAAAAAATCACACATATCCAGGAAGCACAGAAGATCTCAGTCAAGGTGAACCTAAAAAGGCCCACTCCAAGGCACATCATAATTAAAGTAACAAAATTTAAAGACAAAGAGAGAATCTTAAAGGCAGCAAGGAAGAAACAGCTAGTAACATACAAGGGAGCTTCGGTAAGTCTATCAACTAATTATTCAACAGAAACACTATAAACCAGAGGGGAAAGGTAAGAAATATTCCAGGTAATGAAAAGCAAAGGCCTGCAACCAAGAAAAGTTATCATTTAAAATGGGAAGTGAAATAAAAAAGTTTCCCAGACAAAAAAAAAAGAAAAAAAAAGGCTAAAAGAATACATCTCCACCAAGCCAGAATTGTAGGAGATGCTAAAGGAACTGCTTTAAGAAGATGAAGAAAAAGACAGAGATGAAACACAGGTACAAAGAGAAAAAATGGCAATGAATAAATACCTATCAATAATAACTATAAATATAAGTGGATCAAACACTCCTTTCAAAAGACATAGGGTAGCTGAATTGATAAGAAAACATGTCCCACATATATGTTGTCTATAAGAGACTCATGTCAGAAAAAAAGATCTACACAGACTGAAAGTTTCATGCAAATAGACATGAAAAAAGGTAGAGTAGCAATACTTATATCACACAAAATAGATTTCACAAAAAATGCCATAAAAAGAGACAAATAAAGGACACTACATAATACTTAAGGGAATAATCTGTCAAGATGATATAACCCTTATAAACATATATGCACCCAAAATATGAGCACCCACATATATAAGGAAAACCTTGGAGAACTTCAAGAACCATATTGACAGCAACACACTCATAGTAAGGGATTTTAACATCCCATTGCCATAATGGATAGATCTTCCAAACAAAGAATCAACAAGGATATTGTGGCATAGAACAACACTCTAAATCAAATGGATTTAATTGATACATATATAATATTTCACCCCAAAAAAGCAAAATATACATTTTTTAAAAATGCATGTAAAACATTTCAAAGACAGACCACATAGTAGGACATAAAACAAACCTTAACATATTCAAGAAAAGTGAAATCATATCAAGCATTTTCTCAGATCACAATGGCTTGAAACTAGAAACCAACCTCAAGGAAAAAAGTCAAAAACATTCAAATTCATGGAGAATGTATAACATGCTATTAAATAATAAATGGGTTAACAATGAGATCAAAGAGGTAATTTAAATGTTTCTGGAAACAAATGAAAATTAACACAACAATAGCTCAAAATCTATGGGACACAGTGAAGGCAGTTCTAAGAGGAAAATTCATAGCAATACAGGCCTACCTAAAAAAGATAGAAAAACCTAAAATAAGCAGTTTAACCCTGCCTTTAGAGGGACAACAACAAACAAAGACCAGAGTGACTAGAAGGAAGGAAATAATCAAGATCAGAGCAGTATTAAATGACATAGAGACTAAAAGAACAATTCAAAGGATGAATAAATCCAGGAGCTGGTCTTTCAAAAAGATAAACAAAATTGACAAGCCTTTAACCAAACTCATCAAAAAAAAAAAAAAAAAAAGAGATATATTTAAATAAATAAATAAATAAATAAATAACTAAAATCAGAAATGGAAGAGGAGAAATTAAAACTAATAGCACAGAAATATAAAAGATTGTAAGAAATTACTATGAATAACTATATGCCAAGAAATTTGACACCCTGAATGAAATGAACAAATTTCTAGAAACATTATCTTCCAAAACTGAATCAAGAAGAAACAGAAAGTCTGAATAGACTGATAACAACTAGTGAAATTAAAGCAGTAATAAAATACTCCCAGCACACAAAAGCCCTGCACTGAATGGTTTCACAGGTGAATTTTACCAAACATTTAGGGAAGAGCTAAGTCCTATGCTTCTCAAACTATTAAAAAAAAAAATTCAAAAATAGGGAAGACTCCCAAACTCTTTCTATGAGCCCATAGTATCCTAATTCCAAAACCAGGTAAAGACATGAAAAAGAAAGAAAACTACAGGCCATTATTGCTGATGGACATAAATGCTAAAGTCCTCAACAAAACATTGGCAAACTGGATGCAGCAATACATTAAAAAGATCATACACCATGATCAAGTGGGATTCATTCCAGGGATACAAGGATAGTATAATATTCACAAATCAATAAACATGAAACACCACATAAACAAAATGAAGGGGAAACATCACATGATCATATAAATAGATGCTTAAAAAGAATTTGATAAAGTATAATACACATTTATGGTGAAAACACTCAGGAAAGTGGAAATAAGGAGAGCATACTTCAACACAATAAAGGCCATATGTGAGAAACCTATAACCAACATCGTTTTAAAGGGGAAAAAAATAAAAGCTTTACCCCTACGATCAGGGACAAGACAAAGGTGTTCATTCTCACCACTCTTATTCAACATAATACTGAAAATTCTAGCCATAGCAATCATATTTAAGAAAAAAGAAAGAGAGAAATAAATAAATAAAAGGCATTCAAATTGTAAAGGAGGAAGTAAAACTGTCATTATTTGCACATGCCATTATAATGTACATAGAAAACCCTATTATGCTCCACCAAAAATCTACTCGACCTAATAAGTGAATTTCACAATATAGTGGGATACAAAATCAATATGCAGAAATCAGAGGCTTTTGTATAGAACCAACAACGAAATATCAGAAACAAAAACTAAGGGGAAAATCTCACTTACTACAACAACAAGAAAAATAAAATACCTAGGAATAAACTTAACCAAGGAGGTAAAAGACCTATACTTAGAAAACTACAGAACACTGAAGAAATAAATTAGGAAGATACAAATAATGGAAGAAAATATATACTGTGTTCATTGATTGGAAGAATCAACATCATGAAAATGTCCATACTACCCAAAACAATCTATAGATTCAAAGCAATCTTTATTAAAATATCAATGACTATTTCATAGATTTAGAAAAAAATATTTCAAAATTTTATATGAAACCAAAAATGACTCCAAATAGCTTCAGCTATCTTGAGAAAATAGAACAAAGTTGGAAGGATCACAATACCTGATATCAAACTATATTACCAGGCCACTGTAATCAAAACATTCTCATACTGGCATAAGAACAGACATATAGATCAACGGAACATAATAAAGAGCCCCAAAATAAACCTCTCTGTGCTCAATTAATATTTGACAAAGGGGGCATGAGAATATATGGAGTAAAGATAGCCTCTTCAACAAATGCTGTTGTGAGAACCGGAATGGTACATGCAAAACAATTAAACTAGACCACCAAATTACACCATACACCAGAATGAACTCAAAATTAATAAAATACTTAAATATAAGTTGTGATACCATAAAAGTCCTAGCAGAAAACATAAGCAGTAAAATTCCAGATATCCCATGCAGCAATATTTTCACTGATATATCCTCTAGGGCAAGGGGAATAAAGGAAAGAATAAATAAATAGAACTACATTAAATTAAAAAGCTTCTGCATGGCTAAAGAAAACATCAGCAAAATGAAAAGGGAATCAACCATATGGGAAAACATATTTGCCAATGATGCCTCAAACAAGTGTTTGATCTCCAAAATATATAAAGAACTCCTACAACATATGACTCAATATCAGGAAGACAAACAATGAAATTTAAAAAATGGGCAAAGGTCCTGAACAGACACTTCTCTAAGGAGGACATACAGAGGGCCCATAGACATATGAAAGGATGCTCAATATCACTAGCCATCAGAGAAATGCAAATTAAAACCACAATAAGACATCACCTCACACTGGTCAAATCTTCTATCCTTAATAAATCAACAAACAAGTGCTGGTGAGGGTGTGGAGAAAAGAGAACCCTATTGCACTGTAGTGGGGATGCAGACTGGTGCTGCCACTGTGGAAAACAAGACACTAAAAATGGAAATGCCTTTTGATCCAGCAATTCCACTGCTGGAATTATGTCCAAAGAATTCTAAAACCAATTTAAAGGAACCTATGTACCCTATGTTCATAACAGCGTTATTTGCAATAGCCAAGTGCTGGAAACACTTGGCTATAGACTTCATGTCTATTTCAGTAAATGAGTGGATAAGAAAACTGTAGTACATTTACACAATGGAATACTGTGCAGCACAAAGAAAGAAAAAACTTCTACCTTTAGGGACAGCATAGATGGAACTGGGAACTATTATGCTAACTAAAACAAACCAGGCAGCAAAAAACAAATACCACATGATCTCACCCTATAAGGAACCTAATGAACAAAACAAACAAATGATCAAAATAGAACCAGAGACATGGAAACAAAGACAATGATCAGAGAAGGGGGAGGAAGGTAAGAGGGAGGGAAAGAAGAGGAAGGGTTTCATCAAGGAGCAGGTGTAAATGGCCCATGGACATGGACAACAGGGTGGGGATTGACTGTGGGAGAAGGGCTGGTAGTGAAGGACAGGGGAGAGCAAAAGGGGAAAATTGAGACAACTGTAATGAAACAACAATAAAATATAGATATAGATATTGATATAGATATAGATATACATCTTAAAAATTTTATTCTTATTTATATCAATTAGCCTATGGTTAAATTGTTTTATTTTTCTATTGACAATGTAAATGAGGACTTACTGTACAATTATCTGAAGAAAGTATTTATTTTATAGATTCAGTTAATTTATTGTTGAGGTAGTCATCCTTAATATTCTTTATTAATTAGTTAATTTTTCATGGAACAAATATATAATGGAGGCTTGGGTATCTACTATGTAGAGAGTATTTTGCTAGGCCTTCAAGGTACAATGCTGAAAGAGATAGACATGGTCACTGTTTGGAATCTTTCTGTCTCTCATGAATATGAATTTATTTTTCTAAAATAAAAAACAGGAAGGAAGGAAGGAGGGCAGGAAGGGAGAGAAAGGAAGAAAAAAAGAAAGAAAGGAAAGAAAGAAGAGAGAGGGAATGAAGAAAGGAAGAGAGAGAAAAAGAAAGGAAGAAAAAGAAAAAGAAAGAAAGAAAGGAAGAAGAAAGAAGGAAGGGAAAGGGGGGAGGAAGGAAGGGAGAGAGAGAAAGGAACTAAGAAAGAAAATAGTCTTTATTACCTCTCATTCTTTTACTGTTGGAGTATTCTTAAATAAAGAAGAAAATGAGTTGTCTACTATTAAAAAGATGAGGACTTAAATTTATATAGAAATTAAGCAGTACGTTCAGGATAACAATATTATCATGATCTCTAGGCCACCTAGATTTGACTTCTGTTCCTGATATTTCCTTAATAATTTTTAATAAACTTTTTATTTTAGAATAGTTTTTGACTTCTAGAAAAATTGCAAAAATGGTACAAAGAGCTCCCATATAGTTCACCTTGAGTTTCCCCACTATTAACATTTATATTAGAATGAATTCTCACAATTATATTTCCCATAACTAATGAACCAATGCTGATACTTGATAGTAAATAAAGTCCATACTAAATTCAAATTTTATTAGTTTTAACTTAACCTCCATTTTTATTTCTAGGATTCCATCAAGGATACCACAATATATTTAGTCTTCATGTCTATTTCATGTGTTACCAGTTTAAGTGAAGTTTTCTGTTCTAGGGAGTAGGTGTTTCCTATAGAGTGGGCTCAGGGTTTTCCACACTGATTCCTCTTACCCTCATGTGGGGGAGTCATGGGCATGAGAACCACGTGAAGTTCCTGGAAGGAACATCAGCCCAGGAGTTTCTCACTCTCAAACTGGTCTACAGTCAGCCTCTTGCATTTCAGAACACTAACATCAAGCATTTCTACTAGTCCAAGGCTACAGCAGCTTCTAATTCAGATGGGCAGAACTCAGCCTTGACTCTAAAGATTTGCCTGTTTCTCCAAATTTCAAGGTTTCAGTTTGCTCTGCAACCTCAATTCTCTTTTAGGTCAAGGAAAAATAATTGATTTTTCAGTTTGTAAAAGTGGAAACAGCAACATTCCAAATCTTTCTGTGATATAGGTGAAACCAGAGACTTTTTGATTTTATGCAATGTCAAGGCTGAATATGTATTGCAGATTTTTATAGTTCTTCATGATGCACCCTAGAGGTGATAGTTATAAGAGCACATATATTTTAGCTTGATTCTTGTAAGAACATTTAAATTTTCAAAAATCTTCTCTGCTGTTGAAAGTAGAGTTATAGTTTCTTAAAAGACTTCTATGAAGGGGAATCACTCTATTAATAACTGTTAATGAAAAACCATATCTAGATTTGTGATATACTTACCTAATAAACAAAGAGAATAGAACTGCTCTAATTTTTTGAAAAAAATAAGCAAAATATATTTTATTCTCTTTTGTAAAAAATTGGAATGCAGAAATACATTTTTCTCCTATTGTAACCATTTCCTTTGTTGAAAAAATGTTTATGAATTAATTGTTTTAATTTTAATTACTAGTTTCATATAATATTATATTAGTTTCAGGTATACAGCATAGTGATTAGACATTTATATAACTTAGAAAGTGATCATTCCAATAAGTCTAGTATTTGTATGACACATACATGTTTATTGCAATATAATTGACTATGTTCCACATGCTGTAATTTACATCCCTGTGTATGTGAATTTTGCTGAAGGTACACAAACTTATGATCCTGCAATCTACAATTACCAATTTTATGTGTGATCTTGAATGAGACAGATATTTCATCTTTATCCCCTATAAACATTGAGTGATACTTCTACCTCACAAGTTTCCTGTGATTAGATTAGAAAATGTATATAAAGCTTCAAAATCAGTACACATAGTTTATACTCAATGATTATTAGTTTCTTCTCTTAAAAAAAATTTTAGTCAGCTACTTTTTCCCAACCTAATTCACATTTTTTTGAAGGGACATGAGTTGTTATGCTCTCACTTGACCTCTGATTGGCCCTTGTAAAGAAGACAAAGTCTGCCATTAGGGAAATAATACTATTTTGAGTGATTTATAAAGTCTGAAAATTATGCTACTTAGCACACATTATTTCATTTAATTATTACAATATTCCAATAACTACTTTTGTAGATATGAATCCAAAAACCAAGAAATGTTAACTGTTTGCCTAAGGTCACACATCTAGAAAGTGACTAAACTATATGTAATTTCAATTAAGTTCCATCAGAAAGCAATAACCATGGTTTTCTAGTTAATCCAGAATTTCATAAAATGCATCTTTCTTATATTAATAATGTCAATTTTTAAAAAATTGACAGAGAAAGACTGGCCTCCCTGGAATGTGAAGATATGAAATTGTTTTTTCTGAGTCCAGATACCAGGTAGATGCAAATTCAAGAGTAAACATGAACAGAATATGTTTTGCATAATTAAGTTGTTATGAAAGAATGAAGAAGAAGTTGATTGGATTTTCTTGTCAACAACATCTTTATAAGCAAGCAAGCAGTACTATTTTCAATGTTCCTAGGAGACAGATATATAAAAATTATAGAGTCTTCATATAATGTAATCATCCAAAATGTTCCCCTTCACTCAGTTGGAATGGGACAAAACTTAGCCATCCTTAAAATGCTAGTTTGGTAAGGCTTAGACTAATAGGATAAACCAAAATAATACTGTAAAATATACTGAAAAACAAAACATGTGGATAGCTTAGAAAATAAAATTGAGCCTGCATAATACATAGAACAATTTTATCAAAGATTGCATCTAGATGAAAAATGATAGACCTAGTTTCTTGACTTTGTATTTTGAGACATGTGTGAGTGAAAAAAAATATATACTATCTGTATATGCAGTGGCTTTGAGATTTGCTTTTTTCTTCTGATAGGTTAATTTTAAATTAGATTTGACATGTTTGTTTAACAGCTATTGATTCATCCAAATATACTTTATACTTTATCTGTAATCTTAATACATGTACCACAGATTTCACAAGGCCAGAAAGAATTTTTAAGGTTGGTGACCTACCAATGGAACCTCTTCTTCTAAGGCAGTAGGTTTAAGTAAGCATTCTTTAATCTTAGTTTATCAGCGCTATTGAGGTGCATATTGAAATCTAAATTCTCTTACCTAGTGACACTATACCTTTTCCCAATTAATCTCTTTGAGGTCCATGGTTTTTTTGAAGAGTGAATAAGATAATGTTTTAAGGCCTATATAGACTATTTGAAAACAATTTCCTTCTTAAGATTTATATGAGAAGTGAAAAAAATTCCTAGGACTTATTTTTTCATTAGAATATAGAAATTTTTTTTTGAAAAACCTAAGTTGTGTGATAGAACTGTGTGATTAATGTCATAAGCACTAGAACTAGACAGACTGGATTTAAGTGTTTAAATTCAGGTTCTGTCCCTTATAAATTGTGTGTCAGTGGGAAGATATTCTAACTTCATTGATCTTTAGTTTCTTCATTTGTAAAATGGAGATAATAACATATTTTTATATGATTTTTGTGAAGAAAACATGTTATTTTAAAATACCTGTAAATCATCTTTACTCATTAAATTGCAACCACTATTACTATTCAATTGAAACAACGCAGCTTTCTTTATTCTCTTTTATTATTGCTATTGCTAATAGCAATGTAATTCTATTATTCTTTTACTATGTGATGAGGCAGAATGTAGTCTTAAAGCAGCATTTCCAATTCCAGATGCCTACAGACACAGCAATATAAATAGATGAGTCTGAAATGCAAAACATTATAAAAACCGATGACAAATGTGTAAACTGGAAAGTTTATGTCCACTGAAAATCTTTTCAAACAGAAAAAAGTTTTAAATGCCAGTATGACCAAACAAATCTGTAGGATTAATCTGGCCCATTGGTCTTATTATAAGTGACTTAACATGCTGCATAAAGGAGTTAGATTATAAAATAAATAAATTGGTTCTCTATAGCATTTTTTTGGTGGGGCCAGGGGAAATGCTTCCATGTGATACTACTTAGACTGAATATTCTTCAAAGATGTGTGGCTCTAGAGGTTAAAAAATAATTTCAGAGATCACAAATGTAGCGATTCTAAATCCACATAATAACTTTTGGAACAACTGTATTTGTAGGTGACTTATATCATTTTTTGCAGCAGGAATTAAAAACAAAACAAACATATGAGAAAACTATATACTTGTAACTTTAAAGAATTATTTGTATGCCCCTCTGAGTTCAATTCTAATTCAAGATTGAGGAAAAGTATGAAAAACTGCAGAAGGTATGCTAGCTCTAATATAATAAGAACATGACATGTTCCACACATTACTCAAATATCAAAAGTACATACAATTTAGAAAATAATTTTTAATATTATCATTACTATTAGAAAATAAGTTTGTTTTTAAGTGTTTTCTTCAATACGTTCATTTCAAATCTAAACAAGTTCTAGATCACTTTTCTTTCGTTAGATAAGCCTAGAAAAATTTTAATCTTGCACCAAACAATCTTTTATGTACCTCTGCTGTGCTGAGAGCTGTTGGAGGACAATCTCATTCAGTGTACTCCTTTCAAAACACCCTAAAATATAAGCAAACAAACAAAAACAAGTGAAAACACATAAAGGCCGTGACTTCTAAATAAACCAGTAATAATCAAACATCTCTTTTGCTTGCAAATTGAGTGAGGGACCTGTTACTAGAAGTTACCATAATCCTATCTGTTTCTCAAGACAGACAAGAACTTCATTTTACTTCTCTGATATCTTCTGTGCTTCTCACAAACATTGGCACCTCAGAAACATTTGACTGATAACTGTACAAGTGTAAGCACCAGAAATACTTAGATACATTTGAAAGATTAAAATATCCAGAAACCTTTCCTTGATATACAATTCTCTGGAAATGTTTTTTAAAAATATTCTGAAATTTAAATCTGTATTGGGTAGCTTAGAGCTAAAATATAGAACATCCTTTTAGAAGTAACATAGATGTATTAGCTACTTAATTGCAGTAAAAATGTACTAAAAATAAATAAATAATTAAATGAGGTAGTTTGTTCTTTTTTTAATTGAGCTATTTTAAAAATTTTTTCTATTTTTCCCAAATCATATTAAGGGCTGCATCAAGCAACAGACTCTTTTTTTTACAAGTCATTTCTAAGTTTTGCCATTTTTCTTCATGTATCTTAAGCAAAAGAAATGCAGAGCAATTTTCTCAATGGAAAATTTCTAATTCATGCTTATTCATGCTTATTCCAGGGAGTGGTAGATGGAGGGAAGAAAATAAATAAAATAAAAACTGATGGAAAAGAAAATACAAATAAAGCAGAGAAAATATGGGTACCTAGAAATACTAGAATGATGTAAATAGACAGTCTGTAAGTTGGGTAGAGGAGATATTTATGCTTACATTTGTATTTAAATAGATCATGTGCTTCTTGAGGAATGGCAGCATGCTATCATCTTCTTTCATTCTAGCCACTGTCCTTCTCTGCGTAGTATGGTCACAGAGAAATTATATTAACTCTCCAACTAAGTAAGTAGAAGTTTTCTTTCACTGAATTGCCTTCAGGTTATGAATTAAAATGTATACCTGTAAAATATCAATAAAGATGACATAAAACTTTTTGTTCCCAAAGATAGAAAGCAAAAAGCATGGCCTTAGGGTAATATACTATGCCTAAAGGCTAACTGAGTCTCCTGCCACACATTATATCGGAAGGTTATTACATTTTGTCTATTAGAAGCATAGTGCCCTTGGGATTTTACAGGGTTTTGAACATAAATCCTTTGGCAGCTCAAATTTTAGTTGATGCTGAAGTATATACCATGGCTTTAATGCTCATGAGTGGGACAAAATACCCCATCATTTCTTGAGATGCCTAATGTGAGTGTCAAATTACCAGCCTCCACCAAGCAAAAGAAAATGCTAATTAAAAGGGTAGGACATGTTCCGGTTGTTCTAATCAAAGAGAGCTTAATCCGTCCATAAGCTGGCTGGCTTTGTTGGAGGAAATTCTGAACAACCTTGTTACTTTTGATAACTGTAAGCCACTGACTCATGGCCCCTTGACAGCTAGCTGAGCATGTAATAACATTTCTCTGTATTTGGGGACTGGCTTAGCTGGCTTTATAATAGATTATTGTGGATGTTAAAGTGAAATGTTAGTCTTTCTTTAAAGATCTGTATTCCCCAGTAATTAAGGTTATAAAAAGGGCACTGAGCACAATACAGTTTCAAGGTCGCCAAACACAGATATAACAGCCTTCAGTTTGTGTAAATAAGGTATTACCCATAGGTTTATTCTGCAATTGTGTCATGAAAAATAGGTTTTTCAACAACAGTTTGATGGGAAGTATTTTGAGGTGAATTTGAAAATGTCTTTTTTTCCTTTTCACTCCCCCAAAAATAATGACTAGAAGGAAAAGCAAGTGACATTACAAAAAGGCAGGAAAAAGAGGAAAAAAAACATATAATAAAAAGAAGTCGAATGTTATCAGTTAAAGAGAAAAGCCAGATACCAGAGCAGAGTTTCATCCAAAAGCATTTGAGGTTATTGGGTATAACAAGAACCATGGAGAAATCACAACCTTTGGCATAAAAATGTCTACAGAGACAACACAAACAAGGATTTCACTTTAGCTTTCAGTGAAGTGACAGTTACTGGCTATTTGTTTTTCCAATTCATTGTAAATGGAAAAAGTTAAAGTTTACCCAAGAGAGCCATGTAACCACTTATTTCAAAGGAAGAAATTGATGTAGTTTCCCTCAACTTTAGAGTTTTGATATTCACTCACCATTTGAATCAGATCCTTATGTTTGTTATTACAAGAAGGAGAAACGTTTACATCACATGTTTCATAAGAAATACTCCTTTGTGAACTTCAAATGCCATATAATTTGAAATGAAGAAAGAGAAGAAAGATTTTCCATTTAAGTATTGTAAAGGTAAAACAACTTCCTATAGAGGAAAGAAGTCACACTAATGGTGTAGATTTCTATTGCAGAAGGATCCTAGAGTTGGGAAAGCATAATTTATAGCATCAGTAAGGCAATCATATTTTCATTCTACCAGATAGGATCAGGGCAGGTACTCCCCAAAGAGCCTCTTTGCTTCAATTTTACACTGGTGAAAGGGAGGATGTGCAGTGCTTTATAGTGCAGACAAAAACGTCTCACCAGTAATTGCTATGCAGGTGCGAATACATGCCAAATAAAACTGTAAATTACATATCTCATGCATTAGGTATTAATTGTGTCAGCAGTTAACAATTACCACATAAAATGTATCTTTCTAAAAGATAGAAGTAATCAAAAAAAATCATTCAGATAACTTTTTGTGAAGAATTAAGACTTTATTTCAAGGTATTTTACATCTCTGTGCCTATTCATCTTCTAAGTGAAACCTTTATGTTAGTTATATTTCTTCCATCAGATGCCATGTATAATATACTGAAGGCTTCCAAAATGTAGCAAGTAAAATGATCATTAGTAATATAATGAATTCACTTAAAGTTACATGATAGGATAAAGAGAAGCTTGCATAACTCAGGATATGAGTTATTCTAGGCAAGACCCTTTCTCTTTCCCCATGCAAATTTACTCAGTTCTTCCTTTTATAAGAGAAAAAAACTACTTAATAGCTATGTACCTCACACCTATAAACCCAGTAAGATAACATTTTTTGTGTTGGTCCCATCACCTGCTCTTTCCTAGGTATAACTTCCAGTCTTAGCTAACCAGAGCTTTTTAATAGTGTTCAAATAGAACTTGAAAAAAAGACATGTCTTTTTCCTCTCTGAACATAAGCAATAAGGATATATGTACTGGGATCACACTAGCTGAGGCTCAAGTGTTATAGAGAAATGAACAAATAGAGGGAAGCAAAGATAAGAGCAAGAGTTTGAAAGCTGATGGTATTCAAGTTTCCAAGTATTCCTACGGCCTTATCTACCATTTACCTTTCTAGAGTTCAGTCAGGTATGCTAAGTACCCTGGTCTCTGATACCTTAGGTTCTTCTATACTCATAAACAAAGAAAATGTGGGAAATACACCTGTGTTTCCACTTTTTTTTTTTAATGTGTAAAGCTACCATGTACTAATTGTATAAGAGGCCTAAAACTTGCATTTGAATATAGCTCAACCATGTCCCAGGTAGGAGATTTTTGTCAAGTGTCTGAACCACTCTGTGATTTAGTCCCCTTATATCAGATTAGGCAATGTATATACCTGCCTTATGCGAATATTAGAAAGATTAAATTTATACACGCGCGTGCACACACACACACACATATGACTTAGACTAGTACCTGGCACAGGATAAAAGCAATAATAATAAACTAATATTAGGTTTTATTGAAGCCACATAATTGATTATTACCTTTAACCATAACAAATGTACATCAGGTTGCTCTTATTCTTTTCATTTTACAGATAAGGACACTGAATAAAGAAATCATAGACTGAGCTTTGAAATCCAGGTTTGTTTGAATCTGATACTTGTGTTGTTTTCTCTTTATCAGGATACCTCTTATAGTGTTAATAGGAAAATTATTCCATTATACTATTTTTTCATTATACTAGGATCTGTCTCTTCTGCTAGATCATAAATTGTGTGAAGATAGTAACTAGATTACACTTATTTTGCTAAATTCAATGCTTAGCAATGTACATGTACGTCCTCCCTCTCCTCCAACTCTTCCTCTTCTTCCTTTTATTTCCTTCCCTTCCCAGGTCAAGTAACCATGTGCAAGACCCATGCAATCTAACTGGAATGATTCAGCCTGGGTTTCTTGACTGCCCACAGTTCCCTTGCCTGCACATAATACTGTTTCCACTCCCTGTAGTCTGAGAACTAACTCCTCCCTACTTAATCCTTGCAGATTCTGTTTTATGCATGTGATCTTGTATCTGTTTTCACCGATCTCAGTTTTGCATGGAGTTTCTGATATAGCTCACTTCTTTCCAACATTCATGTCCTTGATGTGTTTCACAAACACCCATTGCCTTTGACTAAATTCTCAGCATAAAACTGGTATGGATCTATTCTGTAGACCTGTTAAACTTGATTACTAATGACTGATCACTTCCACTGTTGATCCATAGTCCTTTCGGCTAGTGCCAAGGTTTTGATTCTTGCTTGAGAGAGCTACACCTGAAACACCACTTTTACATACTTCAGAAGGTCATGCTATTGCCACAAAGCCATGAATTTATAACACATATACCGCCAGAAGCGTTGGGTGCAAAGGTGGCTAGGTAACAGAAAGCCTAGAAAGTTGTAGTGAGAAGTTATGCAGCTGAGGCCAGTTACAATCATAACTCAATAATGAATGGCTTATATTGTGGGGGATCCTTTTTCATTTTTAGCCATCACCAAAACAAGTTTCCTAGTGTTTGCAGCCTACTTTTCATTAGCATGTATGCTGTGTCAAAGCACCCATTATTTAGTCCTTTGGAATAATACTAAATGTCTTGTAGTAGTTTTATATACTTATTTATAAAAATATATTTACTTACTCAACAAGCTAAAATTTATCTGTGTTGTCGATAACAGATAGTATCAAAAGCCTCAGTGTGTTAAGAAATTACCTCATTCATTATAAAATTTAGAAATATCTTGAAAAGTTTAATTAATACATTTTTTCGGTGTGATATAGTGACTGTCATCATAGAACACCCTAAAAGTGGTAGGTTAGAAACATATGCAGATAGAAATTGTGAGTACTTTTCTCAATAACTTTAGTTAATAGAGAAGATTAAACACGGTAATATCTAACTTAGTTGGCTTTCTATAAGCAATTCATGATAAATAGTTAAATAATAAAGTACCATTTAGAGACTGCTGGTAAGAGTATAAATAGATATAATTGCTTTGAAACACTGTTTGGCTTTACTACTAAAGATAAGCAATGCTATAACCTATGATCCAGCAATTTCACCTCTAGCTATACAACAAAACAAAAAGAGTGAAAAATTGTGTCAAATATTATTAAAACTGTAAGTAGCAGCACCGTAATTACAGTATAATACCTCCAAGCTGGAAACAAACACAATGGTTTATAAAAGTAAAAATTTTAAAAATAAGTAGGGACATACTATACCAGAAAATAATATAAAATACTGACAATGAAAAAAATAAATACAGCATGAAAACACATAAGTGAGCTTCACTTACATAATATTGAGGGGGGAAAACACAACTAAAAAAAGTTTATGCTATATAGTTCTATTTCTATAACATTCAGACTAAACCAACCTATTGTGTTGAAAGCCAGGATAATGGTTATCTTTGGTTAGCATGTCGAAATTAGAAGTGATTACAAAATGGTCTTCTAGAGTGCTGATAATAATTCCCTGAGTATATTTATGTTCTAAAAATTCACTGAGGTCTGCAATGATGACATGTATACTTTTCAGTTTATGTTATTCTTAAATAAATAGTTTACTTAAATCTGAAAGTCATAAAATGAGGTATTTAAAAATAGCAGCTTTTACATTAGTTTTCAGAGGATTCACTCAACACCAGAGCAGTTAAGCAAGGTCTTATGAAAACACAAAGATTAATAAGAGTTTGAAAAAAGCATAGGTGTAATACTCTATAACTCATCTTAGTAAGATTATCTGTTAGAATGAAGTATAATGAGGCCTTGGCCAAGTACTCAGGTGCTTAGAGCATTGTCCTAACATACCAAGGTTGCAGATTCAAGCCCCCCATCAGAGCACATACAGAGAACCCCCAAAAGTGGAATTTATCTATTAAAAACTCTGTACTTATTCTTACATGTTTAAACTTCAGTCACCTTCAAAGTACTCTCCATTTGATGCAATACAACTATCAAGACATTTTTTCCACTGCCCCAAAACAGTTTTTGAACTCATCGATTTTGATGCCTTTTTGTTACATCTCTTCCACGTGGGCAAAACATTTCTCTTTGAGGAATATTTTCATCCAGGGAAACAAATAAAAGTTGCTCAGAGTGAGATCAGATGAATAAGGAGGGTGGGGTATGGGGGTCATGCCATTTTTGGTCAAAAGCTGCTGCACACTCAGCATGGTATGGCCAGGTGTGCTCATAAATTGTCCATCATAAAATAGGCAAATGCATTGAAAGGGTCTTCAAAAAAAATTCACTGTAGCTAAATACAGTCTCTTACAACAAAGCCAGCTCATACACTGATACAGATGGGTTCCTAGAACACTCACGTAGAGGGGGCATCTTTACTACATGAGGCCCATTCTCCAGAAGATAACTGTTTTTTGGGGGGGTTCCCCTCATATAAAAATAAACCAATGGCCCTGGCTTGGTGGTTCAGTTGGTCAGAAAGTGGTACCATACACCAAAAGGTTGCAGGTTTGATCCCTGGTCAGGGCACATACCTAGGTTGTGGGTTTGATTCCCAGTCTGGGTGTATATGAGAGGCAACCAATTGATGTTTCTCTCTCACATTGATGCCTCCCTCTCTCTCTCTCTCTCTCTCTCCCTCACCCCCCCATCTCCCTTCTTCTCTCTCTAAAATCAATAAAAACATATCTTAAAGCAAGGATTTTTTAAAATGTATCAACCAATGAATACATAAATAAGTGTAACAGCAAACTGATGTTTTTCTTTCTCCCTTCCATTCTCTCCTCTCAAATTAATTTTAAAAAATATAATAAAAAATAACAGACCATAAAAAGCTGAACAAATGAAACAATGTAACTTAAACAAAATAGAAATGTATTTCTCTTTCACTAGCAAAGTTTAGATACATGTCCAGGTGAGGTATTGCAGATTCAAAGTATTCACCAGAAACCCAGATTACCATCTTTTTGCTATATCATATTGATGTGTGGCTATATTTTCAGGTTCCTTATGGTCAAATATGACTGCTAGAGGTGCACTTGTCAAAGCCAAGAAGAAAGCAAAACAGAAGACTAAAGGGGGGAAAAAATGTTGAGTTTTTTCCCTTTAAACCATTATCTAATAGAAGCCCACTTGCATGTATATCTATCTCATGGCCACATTTATCCTGTGAAGAGGTTGGAAAATGAGTTGTTTTTCAATCTGAGAGGAAGGTATTGAGTTAAAGACAAGAATCTGTTATTCACTGAAACAGGATAAAAGACTTTTGTTATAGGCAGATAAAGTTTTCCACCACAGTGGAGAACAACAAACTGCTTATTACTGCTAAGGACTTACCATTGTGAAACACCAGTTTGAAGGAGTAGAAATGATTTTGGAGTAAATAAGTAAACATCTCTGTAATAACAAGGGAGAGCAAAATGGGGTGTCTCTATTTGTGGAACACATGTTTAATTGGCCATATTTTTAAGCCTTATTTAATTTATTTTTATTTTCACTTATGCACCCACATCCAAAAAAGGAAGAAATAACTAGAACAAAATGCCTTTTCATAGATAGTTGTATATTGCAACAGTTGAAAGTAGCTTTTATAGATGCTTTAAAAGCCCTAGAGTCCAGAATTGCCCTGTATAAAGAGGGAACCACTATTAATAAGAGGATCCCTTATTTTTAAAAATCCTTGCTACATCTTTCCTTCAGAGATACTGATTAAGGCTTTGGCTGCAATAACAAAAATACCATAGGCTGGGTGGCTTATAAACAACCCAAAATTATGTTTTACAGTACTGGATACTAGAACTCAAAAATCAGGGTGTTAGCATGGTCAGGCTCTGGTGAGAAACCTCTTCTAGGTTGTGAATTGCTCAGTTCTCATGTTACCTCCACATGGCAAAGAGCAGAGAGGGGAAGTACCCTCTCTTGTGACTTAGAGAATTTAGAAGAGCTCCACCAGCAAGACCTCCTCTGATCCTCATTAGGTCCCTGAAGGCCCCACTTCCTAATGCAGTCACATATTGGGGTAGGAATTCAAAATATTTCAGTAGGGACACAAACATTCAGTCCATAATAGGCACTGAGAAAACTTTGAACTTCACCAAACTATAGAAATGTTTCAGGGTTCTTTGCTGAGTTTCTTCAAGTACAGACAGCACACACCACTTTTGATGGTTTGAATTAGGATTTTTCAGTTTCATGCTGATGCAAAAGTGATATGCATTCAGTATAAACTGTACTTCAAATTTTGAATTTTGATGTCTTCCCAGCGTAGCAACATGCAGTATGATACTCTTTTGTGAAGTTGGGCAGAGGCAGTAAGCTTCAGTTCCCAGTCACACACACTATTACCGGGGTAATCAACTGTGTTAACACAGTGTACTGTGTTGCCTTTTTTTTTTTGGATATTTTTATTCTGAGCATGTTTAAGGTAGGCTAGGTTAAGCTACAGTGTTCAGTAGATTAGATGTATTACATGTATTTTCTACTTACAATATTTTCAATTTACAATGGCTTTATTAGGATGTAACCCCATTGTCGTCGTCGGCAACCGTCCGTCTCGAGAGACGATGGTGTAGCTTCTTAAGAGTCTATCTGCACCGCCGAGAATGGCTGTGCAGTCCGACTCGGGAGTGACACGGTATCTGTCTCCTCCCGTGTTGAATCGACATCTTGCGATGACGCTGGAGTGTCCTCTCCAGTGGAGCTGAAGCTACAGAGCCTGGGCAGGATGATATGGAGGGACTGCTGTTGCCCATGCAGCAGACCCCCCCTCTCTTCGCAGCTGAAGGATCCAAGGGAAAGACGGAGTCAATACAGCTTGGCTTCAGGTGCGCCGCAGGAGTTGCCGGTGTTGACTACAATGTCAAACCGCCTTAGGGACTCCGGCTCCGGATTTTCTGTCGGGGTTTACTCCCTTAGCCTTTCCCCTGAAGAGGTATGCCGCAAGGCAGCAGAGGGTTTTTGGAGTCAGAGTTTTCCTTCTCTGATGTGCCCTGACTGGAAGATTGAACCAGCGACACTTAGCTCGCAGGCCGACGCTCAATCCACTGAGCCAAACCAGCCAGGGTTAACCCCATTGTAAGTTGCAACATATCTGTACAGGGTTTCAGTTCAGAGGAATTAACGCTGTAATGATTAAAGGTCCCTACTGGATTGTACATTCCTTGGAAACAGGAGTAAAGCATTTTTGAGTGTCTCTAAAATCTAGTAGAGTGATCAGCAATGACTAAGCATTTAAATCTTGTTAATAGAATAAATGAATTGGATTCTGGTAGTGAAAGTCAGCTGTGCACCAAGAGTTTATAGTGTCCCTTGTATAAAGTGAAACTAGCCACGTACAAAGGGAAAACTGGCTGCTCTGCACTTCTCGAATGCACGTGTGCTTAGGTGACCACTTCTCAATGAAATGTGAGCACAGATGATGAGTAAGTCACCCGGCCAGGGCTTTTGGAAAGCAAGTGCATTATGCTCTCTCTTTCCAGTTTAAAGTAGATATTCTGAGACCCAGGAAATGTTGTAGCTATAAAATATAGCCAATGTATCACAACATGGAGAGAAGCTCCTCCTAAGTAAAACAGACATCTTGGATACTTGGCGAGACAATAAATAATACTGGGTTAAGCCATTGAGATTTGTGAAAACAGCTAACATAATTATAGAAAGGCAAATATCATTCTCTAAAGAAAGAATATATAAATTAATTTTCTAAGATAATGTGGTCTCTGAAAAGAAGAAGGTCTCTGAGTGCTTATTAACCATGGGCTGAAAGCTTTTTATATACCAGTGTCTACACTGGAAACTTGTATGAGTCATTCTGGAACTTTTTAAACATCAATATACATATGTAGAAATATTCTTATTTGGTCACTGACATCAGTAACTATATAAGTGAAGACTCTACTACTAGATACCTATTCTTATATTACTTTTAGGTCCCATATGCTGTGCATATGGGTTTATCAACCTGCGTGTTCTTGACATTTTGGGTGAGGTATTTGTTGTTAGAGACTGTCTTGCATTTGTAGCATGCTTAGCAGCAATGGCCTCAACTGAGTAGATGTCTATAACATCCTGCCATTTGTGACAACCAAAAGCATTTTCAGAAACAAGAAATCTCCAAATGCCGTTGGGAGGCAAAATGAATGCTGGCTGAAAATCACCTTGATTAGAACCTTCACATACTACTTAATTATCCAAACTGTAAGTATGGATTACCAGAAAAAAAATCTACTTAAGTATTTCTGTAGCATGACTCATTAATTAATATTGAGTAACCTCATGCTAAAATGTCTTTGTTGCTTTGTAATTTAAAAACTGCAAGCATTTTAAAAAACAGTATGTAATAGTAAATTAATTTACCCTATTTGGGGGTTTAATGAGAAAACATTTTAAAATTACACCAATGTGTGGCACGTTGTAAGCATTCAAAAAGAACTGTTGATAAAATTTTAACCCTCTCTTGAGCTAATAATTCCACCAAAGTAGACATTTCATATGAAGAGATACAGTTCAAAATGCTGTTAATAAAGATAAGATTTATGCTAAAAGATGAAGTCACAAAGAGGAGGGAACTTAATAACCAAGGTAGTCTCTTGAAACATTTTCTGGAAAGACTTTTGCTCCATCAAAGCCCTACAAAACAAAAAGTAAATACCACATTCACAAATTTATATCTATACAAATAAAAAGTTTGCAGGTTATTTTGCTTAAAAATTTATATAAATGTTATTCAACAAGAAAAGCTTTGGTGTTTGCATTTTTATAGTCTTGATATTTTATTTTATTAAGAATATAAACATGAGTATTAAATCAAATTTCTGAAAAACACACATTTGCATAGATAATGATATAGCCATTACATTGTATATAATGAAGATATAAAATATAAAATGTTTAATAAAATTTTATAATTTTTTATTGCTTATATCATGACATTTATAGTTTGAGAATAATTTTATCAATTTATGAATGCTTGCTCCTTTTTTATTCTGTAAGCTAACATATTACTAATAAAATGTATAATCCAATATTTAAAAAAATATTAAAGAAAATTTAGACCAATATAGATATGTTTGAAATCTTTGATTTGTCCCTTTCTGAAGATATTGTGAAAGTTTTTCAATGCTTGATATTCATTATTTGCTTTTTTATAAACTGGTTAAAAAAAATTCAAATCACAACTCGTAGCCTCTTTAGATTAGAACTTGTCTTTCCTTGTAGTAGTTCACCTTATCCACTGCGGATATGTTCTAAAACATCCAGAGCATGCCTGAAATAATGAATAATACCAAATCCTATATAGTCTATGTTTTTTCCTATACATACATGTCTATGATAAAGCTCAATTTATAAATTATCAGAAATTAACAACTATAATAGAATCATAAGTCAAGAAGTCTCACCTTTTCACTTAACAATAGCACTTTATCACTTCTTTTTGACATATCTGCATTGCCCAAATCACTGCTCTAGCATTTTGGGACCATTATTATGTAAAGAAAAGAAAAAGTTCCTTGAATACAAGCACTGGGATATCAACAGTCCATCCGATAACTGAGGCGGCTACAAAGTGACCTAAGTGACTCACAGGCAGTGGGAGTATTGAGCATGGGGACACAAGGTTGAGTGGTCATTCTCATCTTGGGCAGGATGGAGAAAAAGATTTTATCACAACACTGATGAGTTATTTGTTTCTGGAATTATTCACTTAATATTTTATATCATGTTTGAATGTGTGTAACTGAATCTGTGGAAAGTGAAACCATTGATAAGGGGGGCAATACTGTATACCAACACACTGACTAACACTTATCACTTCCTGTGTGTTTTTAAAGCTAACATACAGCATATTGTCATTAGAGGCTCTAACTGCCTTGAGTTGTTACTGTCTAGACAATTTCTAGAGAAATGGACCTGTAAGGGGAGTTTGCACCCATGGCTCCCATTCACTTTCAATCTTCTTCATACCACACAATGCTGAAACCATCAGCCATGATGGTGAAGAAGAAGTAAAAACCTGCATAATGATATCTTGCCTAGGTAGCAGCTGAGGAGTGGCAGCACTTAGTAGGCCCTCAACTAACATTTGCCAATTGAGGAAGGAATCCTTGACCATCAAAATAGTACCCATCTACCGTGGATTCTGTGGACTCTATTAGTATCTAGTCCAGCCATACATGTTTTGAGAGACAATTTGGTAGCCTCACAGCCTGCTTTGCTTGTGAGTGATGTATGGAGAATGAAGGACCCCCACTGTCTTTAGAAATCATACTGCCAGTGGCAAAATAAAAAAATACAAGAAAACTGGTTCTTAATTGTTACTAGAAATAGAGCTTTCCCTGTAGAGCAACTTATTCAGAAATAGATTTTGAAACATTTACCTAAAACATGTGCAAATAAATAGATTTTTCAACTTCTGAGGCATTTCACTCTGTTTATATTTTTAGTCATTCTTCTCTCATTTAGAATAAGAACACCCATCCCCGCTGTTCCAAAACTGCAATATTCACTCTGGGACTTAGAGTTGCAAACAGTCTCTTCAGCTGCTGGCAGTTTTGTTGATAGATAACCTCTGGTGTTTCAGGACCTGGAGGCTCTAATATTTCTCCACTTGAGAGCTTAGTTAGACTCCGCCTCCTTCCACTTCACACAAAATTCTTAATTAGCTGATTATCCTAACACCTTAACTAACACTCTTATCTGAGAATACCTTCTGCTTTCACTGGCATGATACAAGGGACAGTACTTTGCTTGTGGCTTCTCCCTGCCAAGCCTTGATCCCTCAATCTTCCTCCTTCCAGACAAAACAAACATGTTGGCTACTGGTTGGGGGTGATTACAAAAGATGCAAGGTCTCCTGATGCTATAGCTTATGTAGGGCTGGTCCAACTTCATGGTACTTCCCAACTAATCACAATCAGATTATAGCATCAGTCACATGGGGAAAAGCTTCAGCAAGAGCTTTCGAAGAACCTGGATTTTCTCTCTTTTTCTGGGGAGAGGCAATGGTCAGAAAACCATGTCTTCATCAGTACAGTAATTTCTATCAGTGTTAATTTGATTCTTTTCCTTTTCTAATGTAATTCTTTTCCATTAATTATCTCAAGCCTGTTTCTATTATACACACAGGTATGTATGGGTCTATGTCTATATCCCGTCGTCGGCAGCCATCCGTCTCGAGAGATGATGGTGTAGCTTCTTAAGAGTCTATCTGCACCGCCGAGAATGGTTGTGCAGTCCGACTCGGGAGTGACACGGTATCTGTCTCCTCCCGTGTTGAATCGACATCTTGCGATGACGCTGGAGTGTCCTCTCCAGTGAAGCTGAAGCTACAGAGCCTGGGCAGGGTGATATGGAGGGTCTGCTGTTGCCCATGCAGCAGACCCCCCCTCTCTTCGCAGCTGAAGGGTCCAAGGGAAAGATGGAGTCAATACAGCTTGGCTTCAGGTGCGCCGCAGGAGTTGCCGGTGTTGACTACAACGTCAAACCGCCTTAGGGACTCCGGCTCCGGATTTTCTGTCGGGGTTTACTCCCTTAGCCTTTCCCCTGAAGAGGTATGCCGCAAGGCAGCAGAGGGTTTTTGGAGTCAGAGTTTTCCTTCTCTGATGTGCCCTGACTGGAAGATCGAACCAGCGACACTTAGCTCGCAGGCCGACGCTCAATCCACTGAGCCAAACCAGCCAGGGCTATATGTCTATATATACATATACATAATACATACACACACACATATATATATAATAGAGGCGGGTCATAGATATATACACACACAAATATTGAACAATTGACACAGTTAACAGTCAATTTCTCTCAGTTTTCTCTTCAGGCATCTTTGAACCCACGACTCTTCTTTCTTGTAAATTCCTAAGACATTATAATGATATAAAAGAGGCAATAACATGGCATTTATTACATAAATATTAATCTAGTTTAAATAAGGAACTATTAGTGTCTATATTCAGAAACTTCATGCATTTACTTTATCAATTTAATATATACACACTTTAAAGGAACAGTGCATTTTCTTATTTTTATGGGGCAATTAAGCATTTGTTTGGAAGAGAAAAATTACCTTTAATGTATCTATAATAAATAAAAGTCAGGTCAATTTTATCTAGCTTTTTAAAGTCAGTTATTTGATAAGTAGAGATCACTTCATCCTTGAAAATTCTGCTTTTGATAAATAATCTCTAGGTAGTAATTGTTACTTTCACTATTTTATAAAGACAGTTTGAGTGTGGGGTCAAACTAACCTTTCATTAAATCAAAGCAGTGAACCAGATGCTTAGAATAAGAATGATAATTAGTCCATGACCTCGTAGAAGAACAAAGACTCATTTGAAGAAGGCATTTGTATGCTAAAGTCATTTCTTTTGTTCTTGTTTTGTTTTGCATCTCATGGTAATTTAATTCATAAGAGATTTAAGAAACATATTGATAATATTTATGTGATAGCATATCAGCATTTCAGAAAATCTTCCTGTACCTAAGGAATCAGTTTACCCTCATTTCTAATTTTGTGGTAAATTTAAATATACTCAAATATTTAATATTATCAAAATATGGACAATAAATTCTACATTGGTTTTATAAATTTTGTTCTTACAAATGATCATTAATAGATGTTTTTTATAAAGATATTAAACAAAATATATTCAAGTAAGTTTGGATAAATGTGATTAGACCAAAATATAAAATTTGATGTGCTCATTTATTTTAACAAAACCAAGTTAAAATGATCATTTAATATTTTGTATAATTTTTATATTAAAAATAAAATAAATGTTGTAATACATTTTTCTTTTCACAAAGACATTTATAGTGTTGTCCTGGTTATACCTTTTATTTCTATTAGACAAATGGAGAATATAAAGTGGAGCATTATCAAAGCACTCTGAAAAACACAGTTCTTCATATGCTTCAAAGAAAAATTTATTTCTAAAATATAATTTTAAGCATTAGAAATGGTCTGCACCTGCTCTGCTTGTGTGGCTCAGTTGGTTGGGCATCATACTGCAAAGTGGAAAGTCACAGGTCTGATTCCTGGTCAGGGCATATGTTTGGGTTGTAGGTTCAGTCCTCAGTTGGGGAGCATACAATGTTTCCTTCTCTCCTTCTCCTTCCCTTCCTTTCCCCTGTCTTTAAAAATAAATAAACTCTTTTAAAAAGAACAAAGGAAGAAATTGTCTGAACTTCATTAACATTGCACATAGAAAGTACTAACAGACAAGATAATATTCATTCATTTATTCAACAAATATTTACCATGTACTTCTCATGTACCAGGCCTTGTGCTGTTTGATGGGAATGTACCAGTAACTATTCTATGTTGAATGTAAAAAAAAAAAAAAAAAATCAAAGAAAATCCCAACATTAAGGTCCTTGGAACAATTCATAGAATGCACAGAATGAGCAGCCCACAGAGGAAATTGAGAAATAATAAGAAAGAAAAATAAAAAGAAGACAAATTATTTATTGTATATAAAGCATCCAGCAATTTCAAATACTGCCAATAGGTCAAGTAAAAAAACAAACAAACAAACAAACAAACAAAAAATCAATTTTATTGGTAATAAGACACTGTGGTAAAACTTTATAAAGAAATTTTACTTCAATGATGGAGATACTTGTCAAGTTGCTGTGGTTTGAATGAGATATGAGAAATGGAGAAAGCCAAGGTATTGAAAACTCTGAAGATGCTTTGAAAAGAAGAAAGCTGTTGTGGAAACTAGAGTCAACAAGTCGAGGGAGTTTAATGGGATAACTTGGTGTGTTTGTGTGCTTCATACCACTGAATCGGATCTGACTCCCGGTAGCCCCACAAATGAGTGATGTCCACAACGCCTTTTCCATAATAGTCCTTCAGTGAAATGAGTCATCAGATAGGGCAAGAATGAAAATACAAAAGATAGAGAAAAATGGCATAAAACTGTGAAGTAGAATTGACTTCACTGGCAAAGAAGGATTAAAGAACAGTTTAGATGCATATATATTGGTCCGGTGACAGTAATAAGAGTTTGATTTATTAAATAATTTCTATTTTAATGTGAATATTTATTTAGTAAATATATATATAATATGTATATAATTTTATATATATATATATATATCGTCGTAGGCAGCCGTCCGTCTCGAGAGACGATGGTGTAGCTTCTTAAGAGTCTATCTGCACCGCCGAGAATGACTGTGCAGTCCAACTCAGGAGTGACACGGTATCTGTCTCCTCCCGTGTTGAATCGACATCTTGTGATGACGCTGGAGTGTCCTCTCCAGTGAAGCTGAAGCTACAGAGCCTGGGCAGGGTGATATGGAGGGTCTGCTGTTGCCCATGCAGCAGACCCCCCCTCTCTTCGCAGCTGAAGGGTCCAAGGGAAAGACGGAGTCAATACAGCTTGGCTTCAGGTGCGCCGCAGGAGTTGCCGGTGTTGACTACAATGTCAAACCGCCTTAGGGACTCCGGCTCCGGATTTTCTGTCGGGGTTTACTCCCTTAGCCTTTCCCCTGAAGAGGTATGCCGCAAGGCAGCGGAGGTTTTTTGGAGTCAGAGTTTTCCTTCTCTGATGTGCCCTGACTGGAAGATCGAACCAGCGACACTTAGCTCGCAGGCCGACGCTCAATCCACTGAGCCAAACCAGCCAGGGACATATATATATGGCCCTGCCCAGGTGTTTCAGTTGGTTGGAGTGCCATCCCATACACCAAAAGGTTATGGGTTCGATCTCAGGTCAGGGCACATACGTAGGTTGCTTGTTGGATCTCCAATCAGGCTTGCACAGGAGGCAACTGATTCATGTTTCTCTCTCTCTCTTCTTTTCTCTGCCTAAAATCAATAAACATATTATTGAGTGAGAATTAAAATAAATAAATAAAATAAAAAGTAAGTAAATAAATGAATGAATGAATAGGTATTTATACTATTATGTGTAGTACTGAATGCGAAAGAAAAGGGGAGAGGGATTTAAGAAGACTTTAGAGAAATTTATGGAGACATGAAAAATTTTTAAAAAGCTGTTTTAAAAAATAGGAGTAAGAACTGAAAAAAGAATTATGAAAAGATTATGTCATGATTAAGGTTCCAGGGGAGGTTGGGCATCATAAATGTGTAGTGACACAGATACCCAACATTTTGTAGCCATTTCCAGTAGTGCTTAGTAGCCAGGCATGTGTGGAGAAGGTGGACACTTTTTTTCAGAGAGTATGATTAAAGTACAATAAATAAAAAGAAGTGATATACAGAAGAATTAAGAATGTTTAAAATGATAGACCATGAACTTTAGATAGATGAGGAGAGAAAAAGCATAAGAAAGGAAATAAACAGATGAAAATAGAGGGTTCATGTAACAGGATGGCTGTATAGAGTTGAAAAAAATTAACTTGATATCAACTGAAATGAATAAACTCATTTGTGATTTGGGAGAGGAATGTTTCAGCTCAAGTTTTACTTGGTTGAGAGTTTCCAGGTCGATAAGATCCTGTATAGCAGAATATTGAGTAAAAATAAAAGTCACTAAAGGTAAGGGAAAAAGTCACAAAACTGAAAGTTTAGGTCACTGAATCTTGACGTCATCTAAAAGGAATTTTGATTGTTTCTCAGTGTGAGAAGTGCTCCAAATAAAATGGAAACAAGAAAGGTATTATAACCCAGCTGACAGACATGACAGCCAAGAAAACTACCTTGCTAGAAAATAGTTTAAAAATGCTTCAAAACAGATAAAGAAAAAAGAGAAAGGAAAATATTTTATAATGGAAAGTGCATAGAATTCAGAGTTGGTAGACCCACATTCTTCTCCACAGACTAGTTTTGTTGCATCATCTATCTGAGCCTTGGCTTTATCAATAGTAAAATGGGTATTTACTTAATAAACAGGGTGAGTCAAAAACAGGTTTATAGTTATGAATATGAGAAACACAGATTTTATTTTGTATTATTATTAATTATAGTTGACATACATTATTATATTAGTTTCAGGTGTACACCCCAGTGATTAGATATTACATAACTTAGTAAGTGATCATCCAGATAACTCTCACACCAATCCGACAGCATATGCAGCCATTAGACTATTATTGACTAAATGACCAATGCTGTACTTTACATCCCGAAAACTATTCTGTAACAATGAATTTGCTCTTCTTAGCCTCTTCATCTTTTTTGCCTATACCCCCAGACCCCTCCTATCTTGCAACTGTCAAAAAGTTCTCTGTATCTGTTATTTTCTTTCTGTTCTGCTTGTTTATTTATTTTGTTTTTAGATTCAATTGTTGACAGACATGTATTTATTGCCATTGTAGTGTTCATATTCTCCTCCTCCTCCTCCCCTTCCTCCTCCCCTTCCTCCTCTTTATTCTTCTGGAAGACCCTTTTAAATTTTCTTTGGGAAGATTTAAAGACACAGAGAGAATCTTAAAAGCAGCAAAAGAAAAGAAATTAGTTAGAAACAAGGGACCTCTCATAAGACTGTTAACTGATATTTCAAAAGAAAGTTTGCCCTGGTTGGTGTGGCTCAGTGAATTGAGTGCTGGCCTGCAAACCAGAGTCTTGGGTCCAATTCCCAGTCAGGGCACATGGTTGGGTTGCAGGCCGGGTCCCCAGTTGTGGGTGTGTGAGAGGTAGCCACACATAGATCTTTCCCTCCTTCTCTTTCTCCCTCCCTTCTTCCCCTCTTTCTAAAAATAAATAAATAAAATCTTCTTTAAAAAAAGAAAATTTGCAGGCTAGAAGAGATTGGCAAGAAAGAGTCAAAGTGATAAAAATAAAGGACCTACAACCAAAACTACTCTACCCAGAAAAACTATCATTTAAAATTGAAGGAAAGATAAAGAATTTCTCAGAAAAAAATGCTAAAGGAGTTCATCACCACCAAACCGGTATTATATGAAATGTATTATGTTCCATACAAACAACTGTAAACCAACTTTTGGCATACTCTATATATTTATTGGGATATTTTTATATGCTAGAATGGATTAAATGCTAAAATAATTATATCCTGTTCTTAAGATTGTTGTCAGAGTGGGATAATTGAATGCATAGAATCAGATGTGTATATAAATAAATATTGTTACTGTCTCATTGTTCTCATTTTTAAGATTCTGTAATGAATCACTTTTCAATAATGATAATAAAAGTATATGTTATTAAAATATATACAAATATTTTTAACTTTGACTAAAATATATACATCTAATTCTGTTGATGTTTTGACAATTAGTTTGATACCTACTTTTTAGAGGCTAACATACCTGAGTTTTGTTTAATTGACTTATTTGCAAGTAATTAATTTATCATTATTGCATTCTACAGATATAGCACATTGTTACTGAAGCATAATATAAGGCATTTTATTTTATAATATTAAAGTGTATGATTAGGTATTATATATTTTAATATAAATTTTATATTAGTATTAAGTTATCTGCTTATATAACTATAGTTTAATAGTCATATATGTTATAGAGAACCTTAAAGATGACACCAAAATAACAAGAAAAACTAGATCTAGTAAGTAAATTTACTGAAGTAGTAGGATATAAAATTAATATTCAAAAATCAATGGCATTTTATACACCAATAATGAACTATCAAAAAGAGAAATTGAGAAACAATCCCATTTACTATTGCAACACAACAACAACAAAAATGTACATAGGAATAATTAAAAGACCTGTACTCAGAAAATTATAAGGTAGTGAAGAACGAAATTGAGGAAGATACAAATAGAGATATAAGACATTCATAGATAGAAAAAATTAACATCATTAAAATGCCCATACTACCCAACACAATCTACATATTCATTGCAATTCCTATTAAAATACCAATATATAAATATTCCAAATATTTATATAGAAAATTCCAGCCATTTTTAATATAATGAGGACAGTTTGCATGACATCGATGTAACCTGGCATCCAAGGAGAGTGGACTGGAACACACATGTGTGAAGTACGACAACTTCACTGTACTAGTCAGTGGGGGCAGTAGACAGCATTGACTGAGCATGTGTACTGTGTGACTGTCACATTCAAAATAACTGAGCAAGTAGAGAAACAAATCTGCATCAAATTTTGCATTAAGCTTGAACATTCCTCCACAGAAACTATTCAGCTGATTCAGAAGGCTTTTGGAGATGAGGCAATGAGTGCAACACAAATAAAGGTGTGGCACAAATGCTTGCAAGGTGGTTGAGAATCTGCTGAAAGTGATTCATGTTCTGGAAGGCCTGAAACATGCAGAGCACCTGAGAATGTTGAATGTGTATGGGTTGCAATCAACAAAGATCAGCAACTGACAGTGGGAGAACTACAAGCTAATATGGGGATTCCAATAACTATCGTGTCTGAGATTTTGATACAGAAACTTGGCATGAAATATATCATGGTAAAATTTGTTCCATGGCTTCTGCTACCGGAGAAGAAGAAACATTGTGCTAAAGTTGCTAATGACTTGATTCAAACTGCTACCAATGAACCATATTTCCTCAAGAAGGTCATAACCAGAGATTAATCTTGGGCCTACGGCTATGATCCAGAAACAAAGTCCTAGTCATTCCAATGGAAGTCACCTGGTTCTCCATGCCTGAGAAGGCACGGCAAAGTCACAGAAAGGTCAAGACCATGCTAACACTCTGTTTTTTGATTGAGAAGGGGTTGTCCATTATGAGTATGCTTCTCCAGGTCAAACAATTAATAAGAAGTACTACCTTAATATTCTTCATCAGCTGAGAGATGTAAAATGACAAAAACAGCTACAGCTGTGGGCAATCGATGATTGGCAGTGTCATCAGAGCGATGTGCCTGCTCATGCATCACATCTCGTGCACGGTTTTTTGGTGCAATATCAAATCATCCAGGTGACTCAGCCCCACTACAGCCCATATTTGGTGGCCTGTGACTTCTGGCTTTTCCCCAAACAAAAATCACCTTTGAAAGGGAAAGATTTCAAACTGTTCATGAGAGATTCGGGAAAATACAATGATGCAGCTAATGGAGACTGGAACTGTGTGGGGTCCCAAGGTGCCTACTTTGAAGGGGACTGAGGTATCATTGTCTTACGTACAATGTTTCTTGTATTTATATCTTCTTCAATAAATGCCTATATTTTTCATAGCACATGGATGGATACTTTCCAGACACGCTTTTATATATATATATATATAATATTATATCGTCGTCGTCGGCAGCCGTCCGTCTCGAGAGACGATGGTGTAGCTTCTTAAGAGTCTATCTGCACCGCCGAGAATGGTTGTGCAGTCCGACTCGGGAGTGACACAGTATCTGTCTCCTCCCGTGTTGAATCGACATCTTGCGATGACGCTGGAGTGTCCTCTCCAGTGAAGCTGAAGCTACAGAGCCTGAGCAGGGTGATATGGAGGGTCTGCTGTTGCCCATGCAGCAGACCCCCCCTCTCTTCGCAGCTGAAGGGTCCAAGGGAAAGACGGAGTCAATACAGCTTGGCTTCAGGTGCGCCGCAGGAGTTGCTGGTGTTGACTACAACGTCAAACCGCCTTAGGGACTCCGGCTCTGGATTTTCTGTCGGGGTTTACTCCCTTAGACTTTCCCCTGAAGAGGTATGCCGCAAGGCAGCGGAGGTTTTTTGGAGTCAGAGTTTTCCTTCTCTGATAATATTATATACATACACACATATAACACATAGATACATACAACAGGGTGGTGATAGCCTGAAGAAAATGAAAAAGGGATGTAGGTTGAAATGAGCGTATAGGGGATGAAAGGGATGAAAAGAGACTTTGCTTAGGGTGATGGGTACGTGATGCCATGTGCGGATGGTGTTTTGTTGAGTCGTACACTTAAAATCTTTATGGTTTTGTGAACCAATGTCATCCCGATAAATTTAATAAAATATTGATTTCAATGAAATTCTTCACAAGGATTGCTATTTCAGAATATTAAGTGAGTCTAATATATTTATTAATGTTTTAAAATTTCTTTGAAATTTCAAATAGTTCAGTATTCATGTGAGAAAAATATATATTCTTAAAATTTATGAACATTAAATGTAATTCAAATGCTCTCATTATCCATTTTCCAAACAATTATCATTGCCATGGTGGTGACTAATATTTCTAAATCCTACCACAAAATCAGTGGTATCTTGTAATAGAAAACTGACCAAAAGTGGTAGATTTCTTTGGCTGGATAGGCAGCCTCCTTGAGAAAATACATTAAATACTAAAATTCTTCTGAGGCGAATCTGCTTCCCACTAAAACCATTTTTAATTATTTTTTAACTCAAGCAATCTATCCATGCTTTTCCAGGTTTAATTGTATTTGTAAGGATTCTCTTTCAATGAAGTGAAAAGTCCTTTTAATTATAATTGGCCCTGTAACCTCTTATCTAGACCAGCACTGTGTGAGAGCTGACCACATCCTTATCTAACAAGCACCAGAAGGCCTTTTGATTGCTCTGAAAAGATGATTAGAATGATATGCTCACTTCCTGTAACATAGGTAGGCTGCAATTCTTTTTCAACCAGCTACTGACTTCTCAGCACACTTTCACACTCTTCTTCAAAGAACTCTTTCCCTAAATGTGGAAGCTAGGCAGCTATGCTGAGAATAAAAGCACACATTTGGTATGTTCTTACTTATTCTCAAATTTCCTTTCTAAATTACATCCTTGAGGGTTTACTAAGAGTTAAAAAATTTGGAGTTTGGACTAACATTTTAATTTTACTAAAATGCACTGATAGTTTAACACTTGCATTCATAATGTTCCTTCTTCCACAAACAGCCTGGTTTTAACCTAACATCAATCTACAAAGCATAGCAAGCTGGATTATATGAAAATGCACAGAACATTTTCTTCAAAACAGATGAGTGGCTTTCAGAGAGGACAAGGACCAATAGGTATTCACTGCCATGACTCACTTTTCTCTTCAAAATCCTGTCTCTACTTTACATGTGCAATTTTAGATCTCACTGCTTCCCAGCATGGGCCAAAAGAGAGCATCTTGCTCCTTATGAATGTTTTATGCTTAATTTCTTCTCTAAGTTATTTTTTGTGCTACTGCCCCAAATTTATGACTACATTTTCCTTTGCACACCCTTTTCATATCTTACCTACTTTAAAAAAATTTTACTCTTATTTAATTAAAATTTTAGATATTTAAAGTATATATTGTGGTAAGTAGACATCCACAATACAGTATGAAAGGATCCCTTCATTGAGTGAATTAACACATCCATCACTTTACATATTTATCTATTTATTTGTCTGTTTGGTGAGAACATGGTCTACTCTATTAGCAAATTTCAATTATATAATACAACTATAGTCACCATATTTTAAGTTATATCCTCAGACCTTATTCATCTTAAAGCTCAGTTCATATACTTCTACCAACCTCTCTCTTTTTCTTCCACTCAATGATAATCACTTTTCTATTTGCTATTTCTATGAGTTTGATTTTTTTGTTGTTGTTGTTGTGTGTTTCAGATTTCACATAAGTTATACCATGCAGCATTTATCCTTCTCTGGCTGATTTCACATAACATGATGCCCTCAAGTATCATCCATATTGTTGCAATGGCAGGATTTTCTTCTTTCTCGTGGCTTAATAATATTCCATTGTATACATATACCACAGTTTTATCTAGCAATTCATTGAGGAACACTTAGGTTACTCTCATAGCATGGCTACTTTTAAAGAGCTAGTTGAGGTACCACCTCCACCATGCTCTCTTGGTTTTGCCTACCATGATCTCCCATTGTTTTTTAAGTTCTATATTTATTTCACTAATGAGATCCACTTTTTTAGGAGTAGGTAGTGTTACGAGGGTTGGTGGCAGTGGGGGTTGAGAGGATCCTTGCCTAACTCAGGGATAGGTAACTAATATGTTCTCAGTCTTCAAAAGAGGGTGAATATTTCTGCCCCTGTATTTTTATTTCCAACACACTTAGAAGTGAGATGCTTTTACTTCTTTTCACCTCCATTTTAATGCTATCACAGAGAGTTACAGTTCTAATAAATCCCAGCATGCCCACTGTTGGGTCTCACTTTTAGTAAGAAGAAATTTGATACAAGAACACTACTACTCTGTGGATGGGCTTATTTTCATTTTCTGTAGCAAAGAATGTGAAATGTTCTGCCCTCCCTGTACAAATGTAAGTCATACACAACTTTTTACTTCCTGGTCACAGACACAAAGGCTTTCAGTTTCCATGATGTAAGCAGTCCCTGGACTGTGCCAGGTCCCATTTCTCGCCTGCTTCTTCTTGCTTAGGTAAACTGAAGTATGTCCCTGGCTGGTTTGGCTCAGTGGATTGAGCGTCGGCCTGCGAGCTAAGTGTCGCTGGTTCGATCTTCCAGTCAGGGCACATCAGAGAAGGAAAACTCTGATTCCAAAAAACCTCCGCTGCCTTGCGGCATACCTCTTCAGGGGAAAGGCTAAGGGAGTAAACCCCGACAGAAAATCCGGAGCCGGAGTCCCTAAGGCGGTTCGACGTTGTAGTCAACACCGGCAACTCCTGCGGCGCACCTGAACCCAAGCTGTATCGACTCCGTCTTTCCCTTGGACCCTTCAGCTGCGAAGAGAGGAGGGGGTCTGCTGCATGGGCAACAGCAGACCCTCCATATCACCCTGCCCAGGCTCTGTAGCTTCAGCTTCACTGGAGAGGACACTCCAGCGTCATCACAAGATATCGATTCAACACGGGAGGAGACAGATACCGTGTCACTCCTGAGTCGGACTGCACAGCCATTCTCGGCAGTGCAGATAGACTCTTAAGAAGCTACACCATCGTCTCTCGAGACGGACGGCTGCCAACGAAACTGAAGTATGCTTCTGAAAGACCAGGGTAGAATATGAACAAATAAACAAATTATTTTTCCAAACTTAAAGTCCTCTCCACAAAGGCAGCAGATGAATAAAACGCTTTATTATTGAATAAGCACTAAACAGAATGTGATGAACATTATAGGCAATCCCCTGGGAGACTGCAAAGGCAGAAATAAATCTCACACTGTTGTGCAGCCAAGCAGACACCACCCATAACAGACAAAGTTTCAACATAAATAATAATTAGTCCTCAAGTAAAAAGGCTTGACAGCACTATTTGTCTTACATAGTTCACCCTAAATTTACCTGGTAATTGGGGTTATCATCTGTTTGCTAATTGGCTTTATTCAGAGAAGAAATATACTTCTCATATCTTATGTAAAGCCAGGTGCTCAGGAAGTTAGGCTCATAATCTTCCACAGAAACTGGAAGGTAGAGTTGTTTTCTTCCTTTCATTTAAATTTCCAAGAGATGGTTCTCAGGTCCTTGAAGAGGACATTCCCAGGTCATAAAGCTGACAAAAGGCCTATCTAGTTAGCAAAAGAATATGTAGACATTTCAAAGAGAGAGGAATGTACTTGCAAGTTTTCTAAAGTAAATGCTTTAAGAAAAAAGAGGGGGCAGTTTCTTCCCTTGTTTTCCAATGATAATTAAGTCTCATTTTAAATTTGTACTTGTCCTTAGAATCCTTGTATGAAATTTCTGTTTGTTTACTATCTAAAGAGGCTTACAAAACTGTAAAAGTTGGGGCACCTCACAAACTGGCTCCACTCACAGACTGTCCCATTGCTTTATTTTATTTTATAGGCGCAGGAACAGCCCAAGTGATTACAGAAAGTATCTTTTAATAAGTGATATTTAGAGATAAAACATTGTTTTTTTCCTGTTTTAATCTCTTTATTAAAATAGAGCCACAAAAATGTAAGTTTTATAAAATAGTGGCTAAAATGTTAACCATAAGTATTCTCTGAAGGTTTCTTTCAGGATATGCGAAAGTCAAAATAAAGAAAACAAATGGTTTAAATAGTATGGGAAGGAAAGCCCTGATTAGAAATGAGAAGCCCTGTACATGAAAATGGAGGTTTAATGATTTTTGCCTTAGTTGCTAAACCCCTTATAATGCATGTAATTAGAAAATTATTTAAATATCTGGTGAAGACACACAGGGGTACAAATTCCAAAGGTGGTTTTGAACCCTTATTAAAAATGCAGCAAAATCCTAACTCCACATTACAATACTAATTAACTGCAGTTAAAGACACCCTGAAGAGATGCAATTACCTTTAAAATAATTCTGTAATTTGAGATGTATATTCAATGCATTTAGTTTTTATTTAATTGATAATTTGCCAGTTAAATTAATGTGAAAACCCCACTATAAGACAGAGTGAACATTTTTATTCATTTGGGAATATTAACTTGTTATATCTTGCAAATAATACTTAAGATGACCATCTTCCATATTACAGCTAAATGTAATATTCTTAGAAAGTAAATGAGAATAAGGTGGTTACTATAGGGCATGTTCATTTATTGAGTCATTTAAATTTATAATAGTTCATAAGAGCAATAATAATTCTCTTTGAAACAATATAATTATTTTCACATTTTTAAAATAAATGACTGTGGTTATTTTATAATGGGTTGGAAAGTCAGGAAATAGAAATTTATAAAAAATACTAAACATAGTTATATTTCTAAGTGGCTTACCCCAAGCTCTATTAACAGATTAGAAACATTTCATGATTGTTTAATGGAGGGTGGATTTCTATTAATCAAATCCTGCTTTGTACCAATTCTCATCATTAAAAGAGAGACCTATTTTGTCAAAAGTAAAATTTGCTGCTGGAAAATTTAAATGATAAAATAAAAGGTTAATTTAAATATGTATTAGAGAGAAAATGATCATTATACAGGCATTTTAAATTCTCAATAGAAAAACCATTTACAAAATAAATCTCAGGGTAAGCATGTGCTTCAAGATTTGAATTATTTACAGCAGGATTACTTGTTTTCACTGATTTAAAAATTGTGGCGCATGTAATCCCTGACACTTCATCAACTTAGTTAAGTTTTCCACTAGCCTCAAATTGTTTTATTACTTCTACCTCTGTACCTGGAGTGATAATATTATTTTCGCTCTCCTCCTCTGTCACTTGACCTTACTGACCCTTTTTGAAAGAGCTTCACCTAATAATATCCAGAGAGTCTGTCACAATATTATTGGAGAGAAAACCCTAAAGGAGAGTACAAAACATTTCAGGTATTTGACAATGGAGGGAACATCGATGGCTCGTGTTGACCTAAATCACGTAAAAGAGCAGTGTGGTCTGTAGCTGATGACAGTAATTAAAAAAAGTATCAAAGCTTATAAAAATAACTATACTTTCTTAGTGTAAAAGGCATAATTACTTAAACCAAACACCTAATTCTCTAATTGTTTAAATAACGATGTCTTTTTAAAATCCAACATTTAAGTTCCTAAGGCAAATAGGACCAGAGAGTTTCTGGGTTGCAAACCTTACTCTCGACTCCTTCCAAAGAGTCTGAGAGAGACAAGACGGTTCTCATTTTAATTTTTTAAATTATTATTATTATTATTATTATTAATTTTCAGATATTGGTACATTCACTTTGGAAAGTAGTTTGACATTATCTAGTGACAAAAATTCTTTCCTTGAACAAAATTTAGTGAGGCTCTTTTGAGTTCTCTTCTGGACTGGGTCTTGAAGTTGGCTTGCAGTAGCAAGAATTCTGCTAAATCAGTTTAGTAAGAAACATCTCCCTACCCTTGATATGTGACCACCCTTGATATCTGATCAAGTTCCTCATCCTCCACCCTTGATGTCTAAGTCCCTGGCTTCCATTTACCAAGAGCCCTGTTAGGTCAGGTTAACAAGAACCCCCCTACCCTTGATGTCTTTCTCCTCTTAGTAATTTTCCATACAATAACTCACTTACTCTACTTCTTGTTATAAATCCCCACATGTTGTTACTGTATTCAGAGTTAAATTCAGTCTCTCTTCCCTGCTGCAATAGGGTAGACTCTTATTACATTTGTCTCAAATAAAGTTTTCTTATTGTTTTAAGAAATGTCATGGTAATTTTTTTTAACGCTGGTCAGGTAAAATATCCCATACTGTCTACCAATAAAAATATTATTATAAAAACAAATTAAGAGCTTATTTGTTGTCTTATAGGACTTAAATCCAGGAGACCCAGATTCAGGGAAAACCTGAAATGTACTCTGAGGAAGACAAAGGAAGCCAGAGCTTATAAAGGCAAAAGACACAACTATGTAACAAAAGGAAATTTTCCTTTTGCCTGTCTAACATGGTGTGATGGCTAGTGTAAAAAAAGATTGGTCAGATTTAGTAGTGAGGTTCTGAGGTAAGCAAGTTCCAGGATATGCTTCTATAGCAGACATGAAAGTCCAAGAGTTCAAACCTCAAGTAGGTCCTCTGTGAAGGATACTGGCTGGTGAATCAGATTAGCTCCTTCCAAGATGAAGAGGGCAGATGATCTAATTGCCATAGTGAAGAGGAAGTAAACTTCAGAGAGCAGTCTCACATTTTGTTCAAAATTTCATAGGTTGGATGAGCACAGGGCAAACCTTTTTGTGACTTCCTAGTTCCATTTCAGTTCCTGTGGCTTTAATGACTGTCTTGTAGCAATTTCCATTTACAATACCTTATCACCTGCTGAGTCCTTCTGAGCTATATATGTTACAGAGATGTGTCCTTATATAACCAAATTACTGATATTCAAGAATAGTCACGTAAGCCTTGTTTGTGATTACCTCAAAAGGAAAGTTAGGCAAATACACACTAACTATAGAATAAATAAATGTTATGGCTTATTCAAATAATAAAAAGTAAAGAACCACCAACTATAAACAATAACATAGCTAAATCTTGCCCTGACTGGTGTGGCTCAGTGAATTGGGCAATGTCCCATAAACCAAAAACTCACCGACTGGATTGCCAGTCAGGGCACATGCCTGGTTGCAGGCCAGGTCCCCATTGGATGACCGTGAGAAGCAACTCATTGATGTTTCTCTCACACATTCATGTTTCTCTCCCTCTCTTTCTCCCTCCTTTCTCCTCTCTCTAAAAATAAATAAATAAAATCTTAAGAAAAATAACATTGCTAAGTCTTGAAAAATAATTTAAGAGAAGGTAAAGAAATACAAATGTGTATATATACACATTTAAGTTCAAATAAAGTTTCAAAATAGGTAAAACTAAACCATACATACATAGGTTTACATACTTTAGCATCAGTGCTCAGTTATTCACGCAAACACTAATTTAGGTGTTGCTGTGAAGGTACTTTGTAGATGTGGTTAAAGTCTATAATTAGGTGACTTGGACTAAGGGAGATTATCCTAGATAATCAGACTGCCCTGACGAAATCAGTTGAACAGCCTTAAGGGCTGCACTAATGAGGTTTACCTGATAAAGAAGAAATTGTGCCTGTGGTTAACAGCTTCAACTCATCCAGCCTCCCATTCCTGATGGCCAGCTCTGCAGATTTTTGACTTGCCTTGGATAGCCCCCACAATTATGTAAGCCAATTTCTTACAATCAATCTTTCAATATACAGGGTTGGGAAAAAGTAGGTTTACAGTTTAATGCAAGTAAGTAATATAATAATAAATAGTAATACAAAAGTAAACTCTGTGTTTCACATACTCACAACTGTAAACCTTTTCCCACTCTGTATATGTTTACTGGTTTTGTTTTTCTGTTTGAACTCAGATTGAGGCCTATACGAGGTCTATCCAGAACATACCCATCCATATGATATGGAAAATAGAGACATTTATTGAGGAAGATACCAGATACAAGAAACATTGTATGTAGGACAATAACACCTCAGGCCCCTTCAAAGTAGGCACCTTGGGACCTCACAGTTCTCCAAGAATCTCTTCCACTGCTCAAAACCCTCTGCAAAGTCCTTTGTTGGAATCTCCATCACCTGCCCTTTCATGTTTTCCTGAATCTCATTGATAGTCTGAAATTATTACCCTTTCAAAGGTGACTTTAGCTTTTGGAAAAGCCAGAAGTCACAGGGCACCAAATTGGGGATGCAGAGGGCTGAGTCACCTTGATGATACAATGTTTCTTGTATCTGGTACTGCTTAAGACTTGACAAATGAGCAGCTGCATTGTTCCAATGTAGCTGCCAACCAGAAGTTGCTCATAGCTGTGGCCGTTTTTGTTGTGTTACATCTCTCAACTGATGAAGAATGTTGAAGTAGTACTCCTTTTTAATTATTTGGCCTGGAAGGGTGTACTCGTGATACACAACACTGTCCCAATCAAAAAACACAGTTAGCATGATCTTGATCTTATTGCAACTTTGCTACATCTTCTCAGGTGTGGAGAACCAGGCGACTTCCATTGGGATGACTGAGCCTTTGTTTCTGGTTCATAGCTGTAGACCCATGGTTCATCTCTGGTTATGAACTTCTTGAAGAATTCTGGTTCATTGGTAGCGGTTTGAATTCGTCGGCAGCCGTCCGTCTCGAGAGACGATGCTGTAGCTTCTTAAGAGTCTATCTGCACCGCCGAGAATGGCTGTGCAGTCCGACTCAGGAGTGACACGGTATCTGTCTCCTCCCGTGTTGAATCGACATCTTGCGATGAAGCTACAGAGCCTGGGCAGGGTGATATGGAGGGTCTGCTGTTGCCCATGCAGCAGACCCCCCCTCTCTTCGCAGCTGAAGGGTCCAAGGGAAAGACGGAGTCAATACAGCTTGGCTTCAGGTGCGCCGCAGGAGTTGCCGGTGTTGACTACAACGTCAAACCGCCTTAGGGACTCCGGCTCCGGATTTTCTGTTGGGGTTTACTCCCTTAGCCTTTCCCCTGAAGAGGTATGCCGCAAGGCAGCGGAGGTTTTTTGGAGTCAGAGTTTTCCTTCTTTGAATTATCATTAGCAATTGCAGCAACATGTTCCTTCTGCTCTGGTAGCAGAAGCTGTGGAATAAGTTTTACTATGACATGTTTCATGCCAAAATCCTACACCAAAATCTCAGACACAGTAGTTTATGGAATTCCCAAATCAGCTTCTAGTTCTCCCACTGTCAGTTGCTGATCTTTGTTGATTGTAGCCCATACACATTTAATATTCTCAGGTGTTCTGCTTCCTGCAGGCCTTCCACAGCATGGATCACTTGCAACAGATTCTTGAGCATCTTTGAAGCATTTGTCACACTCTTATTTGTGCTGCACTCATTGCATCGTCCCCAAAAGCCTTCTGAATCATCCGAATAGTTTCCATAGAGAAATGTTCAAGCTTAACGCAAAATCTGATGCAGAGTCATTGCTCTACTTACTCAGTCATTTTGAATGCGATGCTCACACTGTACACATGCTCACTCAGTGGTGTGTACTGCCGCCCCCACTGACTGGTACAGTGAAGTCATCATTGCTCACACATGCGCATTCCAGTCCACTTTCCTTGGCTACCAAATTACATCAGTGTCATACAAATGTTCTCATTAGATTAACAAAGGTTGGGCTTATAACTCATATATACTATGCAGCATAATTATATAATAAAACCATAAATAAAGGAACAGAATTAAAACCAGTAAAAGTCAAGGTATAAGATTATGATGATTTAGAAGAGAACTACATCAAACTAAGAAGTTTTGCACAGAAAGAAAATCATCAACAAAATAAAAAGACAACCCACAGAATGGGAGAACATATTTACCAGTATACCCGATAAAAGGTTAATATCTAAAGTTTATAAAGTCCTCATAAAACTCAACACCAAAAAAACAAACAACCCAATTAAAAAATGGGCAAAGGACCTGAATAGGCAAGGAGGACATACAGATGACCAATATACATATGAAAAGATGCTCAACATCACTAAGCATCATAGAAAGGCAGATTAAAATCACAATGAGATGTCATCTCACATCTGTCAGAGTGGCTATCAACAACAAATCAATAAAAAGAAGTGGAGGCAAGGATGTGGAGAAAGGGGAACCCTTTTGTACTTTTGATGGAAATGCAGATTGGTGCAGGCACTGTGGATAGCAGTTTGCAGACACCTCAAAAAATTAAAAATGGATCTGGCTTTTGACTCAGTGATCCCACTTTTGGGAATATATCTGAAAGAGTCCAAAACATTAATCTGGAAGAACATAAGCACCCCTATGTTCATTACAGCATTATTTACAATCACTAAGATATGGAAGCAGCCCAAGTATTCATTAATAGATGAGTGGATAAAACAACTATAGGACAATGGACTACCACTTGGCCATAAAAAAGAAAATTTTACCTTTTGGGACAGCGTGGCTGGAACTGGAGAACATTATGCCAAGTGAAATAAGCCAATCAAAAAAAGACGAATACCATATGCTTTCACTCATATGTGGATCCTAATTAATAAACTAAACTAAGAAGCAAAACAGACACATAAATGGAGAGGAGATGACAGCTAGTGATGGGGGAGGGTTAGGGGGTGGAAGGGTTGAGAAAAAAAGGAAAAGGGACTCATGGACATGCATAACAGTGTGGTGATTGCTGGAAGGAGGGAGTGTAAGGGGACTAAATAGTAATGGAAAAAATACAATAAAGATAAAAAGGAGAATCACATGGAGCCTCTGAGTGCTGGAAGTATCTATTTTCTTCCTGCGTGGTGCGGTAACATGGTTTTTCATTACAATCATTTGTTAACCTGTACATTTTAGTTTATCTATTTTATGTAAGTTTCCAATATTTTAAAAGTGTCTTAAAATGTACCTTTTGCATAATGAAAGAGTACCTAATTTATTCTGATATAATATGGGAATATAAATTTATAAAGATTCTCATTTAATTTATTATTTTGGAAGCATTCTGTAGAATAATATTTTACTGTATTATTCCAAACACTTAAAAGTGTTTTCTACAGTGTACATTATAAATATTTTTAAATTTGTTATGCAAAATAATCATGAAAACATAAATATGTACTGCAAGACTAAATAAATAATATCTCAGTAATGTATTTGAAATTTGGTTAGCAAATGTTCTATATTAGTAGTGTTCTGTTCTATATCAGTTTGTCAGATTAGGTGTAGTCATCACTTAAAAAATGTTTAAGGCTTTTGTTAAGGAAAAAGTAATATTTCAATAGAAAAAAAATGCTACTTTTATTCTTATTGCCCATATTCTTTGATGGTGATCTTGGTGTCAGTGTTCTTTAATGTTAGTCTTTAGTTCTGTTATATATTATATCCTGAGAGAGGGAGGAACCCTAAAAATGACAAGTCTAGAGATTTTAAAAGCTCATATGAAGTTTAAAAGAATACTTAGAATAGTTTTAAAAGTGTGTTTATTTTATAATATATTTTGAAATAACAATAAACATAAAATATAGAATATAGACTGTAGATCTATTTTCATATAGACTAAAGGAATAATCAGTATAAGGCCATACTACCACCCTGAATGTATCAGATCTCATCTGATCTTGGAAGCTAAGCAGGGTCAGTCGTTGTTAGTACTTAAATGATAGACCAGGTGGGAATTCCGGGTTCTGTATGCTTTGTGCAAGGAATAATCTCACAAATAATCAAAATTATCTATAAGAAAATGTCAATTTGAAAAGTTTCAGAACTTCACTCTACATAAAAAGTTTATATTAATTTATTATTAGAATTAATGTATTTAGTAGCATTTATATCCAGATTCCAAACATTTGAAGAATCATTCGAATTCTAGATGTATATTTCACATCTATCACTAGACTCTTAGTGTCATACTGTCAAATTTGAAGGCAGTCCTTGAATTAAATACTCCAGTTCAAGCTTTAACATAGGGATGAAAGTTGATCTAATTTGACAGTTCTCTAGAAATAATCATTCTGACATGTCAAAGATGGAACATGCCTGGATCTCTACATTATTCATAAATGATAGAATCTAGGGAAAGGAAAAGAATGACACAAGTCCTACACTCAAGAATTAAATACTTCAAAAGCAAAAAAAAAAATTAGTATAATTTATATAAACTTGGGTTAGGCATGGAGGATGAGAACATAGGAATATATACATCATTCTATCTGTTCAATATTTTTAAACTTTTCCCATATTTACTAAAGTCAGATTTGGGAAATTATGAGAGAAGGTGGATAAGGCACAGTTTTGGCATTTAACTTCTCTGATCAGCGATATCTTTAGATGTGAAGTTTACAATAATTAGTAAATAACCAATAGTACAAATGTATTAGGAAATATTAATTACCTTGTATGTAGGTTTTGAATGAAAGATACTTTTGTATAACTTTGTAATTTGATTTAAGATATTTTCAGCAGCTACTTATGAAACTCTAGTGTTTCTTTTATCCGCCTTGTTTGATTGATTATTTATGTCAGAGATTGATTGAAATTATTACTATATCCCCCATGTTTTCCTAGTTATAACAGCAATGGCTAAATCCATTTCAGAGTTGGTTGTTGTGAAGTATTAGCTTAAGGGAGGTTTTTATTTTTATCCACACACACAAAAAAAATGCATGATTTTTTCCCCCAACTACACCATTTGAATTAAGACCTAATATGCAAGAACCACTTCTAGAGTTGACATGGTACTTATTTCAGATATCTTTGCCCATCTGTGCCTTAGATCTCTGTGAGGAGTCCACCATAATGGCACTGCAGTCAGTCAGCCTATGAATAACAAACTCTCTGGGCTGAGTCAGCTGGGTCATCTATTGCTTCCTGCTCACAGAGGAGAGCTTGAAGTGATAGATAGCTCCATTAACAGTCTGACTTGATACACATGGGGAACACCAAATTGGAAACCTTATATTTTTATCTCTCCAAGACAAATGGCAGGGGTACAGATGGCTCATTTTCCAATTGTAATAAGGATGATATTTGGGAAGATGAAAGTTAAAAAATATTTTACATAATGGAATAGTACTTGACTTTTAATTAACACATTTCAATCTAGACTGTCAAAATATTTTCTCAGCTTTATTTGAAAATATCTTGGAAAATTTGGAAATTCTGTATGTAATTCAAGCATTAAATATTTTTATCTTAAGTAGAATAGCAATTTTCATGATATTAATATATACATATCTGGCATATTATAGGACACATTTTATAATGGAGCAATATTTTATTTAATTAATTTATTTGTTGTTTTTCAATTACAGTTCCCCCACTTTTCCCCTCGTTGCTTCTCCCACATCCAGCCCACCCCTTCTCCCACAGTCAATCTCCACCCCATTGTCCATGTCCATGGGTCATTTATACAGTTCCTAATGGAGCAATATTCATATGAGGTCATTTTATAGATTAGAGATTGTCACAATAACATCACAATTGTTTTCTAATTTGCACTATTAAATATACATAGGTATTATCACTTCTTTTTTTAAGTTTAAAGAGGGAAAATAAAATTTGAAGCTCAGACAAATTGATTCACCAAATTATTTATAATGATTTTATTAGGGACTGGGTGTTAATAAGTAGCCTTAGGAAAGCCCAGGCAATGCTGCTTCCCTCCATTTGCCAGTTTGAAAGTGAGTTACTTAAGAATCAGATACCAGAAATTGACAAACTTTTTCAGTGTGGCAATTCTTTCACTTCTTCACAGCACCAGCCTGATTTAAGTCATTTAAGTTACTTCTGAAATTCAAAACTACTAATGGAAAATATACCAAAGTACAAGGCGCTTGTAAAAACAAAAAGAAAAGGAATCATTTTAAACTCAGTGTTATTGTATTAGATGTCACTGTAGTTGTAATAAACAATGAACATTTTCTAAAGTATCTACAATAACCATGACATCTTTCTTAATGTATTCTTTTTCTTTTATGAAAAAATAGGGAAACCTACATTTCCATCCTACCCACCTTTACAAAACATGATTTTTTTTTTCCCTTAAGAGATTCAAGGACCTTTCTAAGGTACTGTGAATTTGGAAGAGGAAAAAAAAAAAAAAGAGTAATTTCACTGTTTCTATATTTAAGGGAGGAAGAAAAAAGTATAGATTTAAAATTTCAAAATAATATCTACTCAACAGATATAATTGATTACTCCTTATATTTCAAAAACTATGTTTGGTCCTTATACTTGATACAGAAAAAAGTTAGATATAGTCTATGTCTTCATGGAGTTTAGGGTATATAGAAAGAAACAGACATTAATGATAACACAGAAAAATATACAATGTCAAAGGTGGTAAGAGCCATGGAGAAAAGTGGCATTTGACAAGGGAGACTTAATAATTTCTGTCAGGAGAGGTTTCTATGAAGACAAAACAATTGAACTGATACGTGTGGAATGCGTGTGATATTATAATGAAGCAGGGGTCATGTATGATCTTCTGTGCAGGTGCAGTCATGATTCATCATAATCTAGCAGTTTTCCAGAAAGTGCGGACAAACAGCCTCAGTACAGGGTCTCTGTCCAGTATCCATGTCCTTCGTCTTAGCCCTGGGATATCTCTGGAGTTTCCTTCTTCCTGAGGAACTGGTCTTAGAACATGGTTTCTGTTCTGTACCAATGTTCTTTGTCCTAGTCCTGGGGAACTTCAGGAGTTTCCTCCCTCCTGTCTATCTTCTGCCTCAGTCCGTGTGCCATGGTGGTCTCGTCATGCTTTCACCAAAGGCATGGTCTGGTCTGCGGCTCTGTTTTAGATGCTGCGACACTGGTTACTTTTTCTTCTCCCACTAGGAATGTCTGGGCAAAGACAAAAATTTTGCTGAGAGAATTAATGTGGAGAATGTAGTTACCTTTTTTTTAAATTGCAGGTTGAGTAATTTTACTCTCATCTCAAAAGACAAATTAAGTCAGTTATTCTTACAGAACAGATAATATGCTAACTGGACTTTCTCATGGTTACTCATGAAAATCAATTTAAACCAAGAATAAGATATGTGTATTCTTTTGCATCACCTTTTGTTATTCTCATTTTTACTAGTATGTGTATTGTGAGTGATGACTCCAGAAAATTTTTTAAAAATCCAATCTATTTTAGCACTGGAGTTAATGACATTAGAAAATTGATATTAATTACTAAAGTGAATAGTACTAATAATAAGCTAATGTTCTCATATTTAATAGCCAATGAAAGGATTAATAACTGTGCTCTCATTCTTTTGCTATTAAGCTTAATGTGTTGATGTCAATTTTTATTGCTATGTTTATTATTCTTAGGAGTTTTAATATATTAACACTGTGTTTATGGGTATATTCTAGAGTATGTATTTTGTGATGATTTGAATTAAATGATTTTGAAAAACAATTCAGTGATATCGTTATTCATGGCATAAGTATTTTGTTATACTCCATATTTACAGATATGTATCATGTTGACACTGTATGTTCAAACATTGAATTGCATAATGATACAAAATCTAAAATGGCATTAACACTCTATCAAACTCTGATACAAGACTAATCATGAAATAAGGCTCACTATATTAACTGCTGTATTATTTAAATTTAGTAAAACCATATAACTCTTAGCAATTTAAGAGATGCTATTTTTTCTTATTTCAGTTTTCATAGGAAACTGAAATCTATCTATCTATAGGATAGAGACATAAGGGGTGGGATAGATGGGATAGCAGTGAATAAAATAACTTGTCTCCAAGTTTTGTTCTTTTAATAAGTTAGTGTACCTTATTTAAGTACATTTTTTATATAGTGCATATTTCTATCATTTATTTATCCATCTTTCTATCTATGTATGTATCTATCTTTTTTTAACTTGGTTTTCATCTATCTCCTTGTTTGGTGCTCTGTGTCCAGTAAACAAAGGAGAGTCAAGCTCAAATTGGATGCTTTATGAATAGATGGATATGTATGTTCAAATGTGTAACTTGTCAATGATTTTTAATTATCCTTGACTGATTTCAAATTGTTAATTTTAAATTATTTTATGTTTTTTTTTTCCGCAGAGCATTGCATTTTATTATTATTATTTTTTATTTTTTATTTTTTTGACATGTATGAGACCAAGCGTCCCTGGCTGCTACAGAAGTATAGCAGACAGGTATAGTTAAGAAACAACTTTATTTTGAGCAGGGGGAACGACAAGATAGCACTTAACAGCTATATTGTAGTTTGAATCCTGCTTTAGAGCATTGCATTTTAGACAAGTTCTTTTTAAGCTATTTTCCATAAGAGCAAAACAACCTTTAATTTTTAAATAACATGAAAATGTAATTATTATTACATTTATTGAAGTATGTGACAACCCCAAAAGGTACTACATCATTAGAATGGGCTTAGGTAATAAGAACACCTATTTTTTACTTCATTTCCAAGGTTGGTAGCCCAAATGTTGATTCTGTGACTGAGAGAATTCACCCACTTTCAATTTATTCTATTATTTCACTAGGTGCCATGAGCCTGTGGGTGAGCTCCTTACCCACAGTTGCTAGATGGTTGCTGCAACTCCAAGCATCTTGCCCCCTCTCAGCTCTCTAAACAAAAAAAAAAACAGAGGCAAATTTATAAAATTGGAGGGTAGTGGTTGTGTGGCTTTCAAATTGGGTATTATGAGTAAATTTAATATAATTTTACAACATTTATGCATAGAGTACTTATGATATATTTTGATATATTTTAAAATATTGTTTCCTGGTTTCTTATTAATTATCTGGTTGATTTGTATTCCATATACTTTAGAAGTTTATTTTTCTTTCCTTTTTTTCTCCCTCTCTCTCAGAATCATTTCAGTTTTCTCAAATTTTATGCTGGATCATATGATTATTCTTAATTTTTTGAGGAGCCTCAATATTGTTTTCTATAGTGGCTGTAAAATTTTAATTTTTATAATGCTTAATCATTTGTGCAATTTTGCTTTAGATAACAATGTGACTTTAGGTCAATGCTGGATAATATTTTAATACTCAAAAAATGAAATTGGCTTCACAAATGTCTAAATCTATTTTTAAATATGCTGTATTTTAGACTTTTACTGGAATATTTCCAAATAGGCTATTATATATTATAGCATTAAACATTTTTGCCATCTTGTAAACTGTTACAAGTAATTTAATAAAATGGTTGAAATACAACAGATTTGTTTGAGTTTAAAGCTTAACAGGGTTAAACTGATAGTTCATACATTTTCTAATTGTTATTCAACACATTGAGGCAACCAGGTTCAGTAAATATAGTACATCCAAGCAAAAATAAACACACACACATATATGTAATGTTAAAACAACATTTTCTGAAACACATCAGTACTTTAAGCCTGATAAGACTTAAATTTACAATCTAATGGTATCATGAAATAAATAATTTGGTCTTTTACCTGAATATCACACTCCACTAGGTAGTATCCTAAATTCGAGAAGAGTAACATAGATTTTTTAGCATTTCACTTTGACTTAGTTTGTAATGGAAACTTTTGGATAAAATATACTGACAATTAGAATCTGTTAAATATTTTATCTATCATCTATCTATCTATCTACTTATCTATCTATCTATAGGATAGAGACATAAGGGGTGGGATAGATGGGATAGCAGTGAATAAAATAATAAAAAGACCTGGCTGCTGTGGCTCAGTGGATTAAGCATCGGCTTGTGAACCAAGTGTCGCTGGTTCAATTCCCAGTCAGTGCACGTGACTAGGTTGCACGCAAGGTCCCCAGTTGGGGGCGCATGAGAGGCAACCACACATAGATGTTTCTCTCCTTCTCTTTCTCCTTTCCCCTCTCTCTAAAAATAGATAAATAAAATAAATAAATAAATAAATAAAGACATTAAAAAATAAAAATAATAATAATAATAAAAAGAGACCAAGTCAAACCGTTCTTTCTACTAGAGTAGAATCTTATAAGAGATTCCCTTATCAAAGATAGAAATATCACTTTTCTAGTTTCCAATTTATTTTATAACCACATGGTATACATTAATAGTGCAGGAATAGACATAATAATTTGTGAACCTGTGGAATAACAGGATAAGTAAAAGAGCACAGCAATTTATGCAAATAATGATATTTGTCTTACATATCTGGTATGACTTGCTTCATTGATCTGGGGTAAAACTTAGTCGCATTTGTTGTTTTTCCAATAATCATTTTTGCCATTATCCCATTATCTGCCTTATTTCAGAAAGTGTGGTATTTCCCTCATCAAGGCTGTCACTACCCAATTTTTTATAAAAGTTATCTTGATTGAGTTATTGAGTCTAAAATTAGGGTCTATTCTGTTTTAATGCACCAACAAGGGAGACATTTGTTATCCGATGAATATATTTCTGCTATTTTATTTCACCATTCTATAGTATTGCTGATGAGCAGCACACTTTCATGGATGCTTTGTCTATTACAGATATGGAACTGCTAGTCCATTTCCTTGAACAGAACCTTGGAAACTATTCTTAGTCTTAAAATTTGGAATTCTCCTATTTATTTCATACACAATCATCCTTTCCTAAAGCTCAAACATCACCAAGATGGCAGGTGCTTCAAGTACTACTCAAGTTGTAAGATTAGTCAAATATTTTTCTTTAAACAATACCAAAATTACTGAATATATTTAAAAAACTAATTTGCCAATCTTTATTTGTCTTTCCTTCAATAAAATTTTATTTCATTATACTTCTATGCCTCTCTAGTGCTAGGTTTTACATAGTGTTGCCAACAACCCATACATTTCTCCAATTTGACTATGAGAATGCTTGGTGATTCTAATCCACATTTCCCATAAGATCCTGGGCTTAATGTGGAAAAATACTGATAATTTCCGAAAAGCATCTTTGCATTCCAAAGGGTAGCTACTTTTGCGAAGGCCAAGTATGCATCAAAAGTTTTTATTATACTAACAATAATCTCAGTTAACCATCTACTTATTATCATTTCTTAAGTGACAAATGGAAAGGGAGATTATATGCAAACTTCTCTTAAACACAGATGGCATGACTTTAATGCTGTCCATAAACCAACCTGATCTATTAGAAAAAATGCCTCTCGTTTGATATGTTTGGAAGGATGGAGAAATCTGAAGGAAGACATGTTAGGTGCATCATGGTGCTTATATCGCATTCTTACATTTTATTAAGTTAGTCTTAAATCACCAATGGATTTTTTCATCCATAGTTCACCTTACACTCATTTTCTCATTTATGCAGTGAACAGAACATAGAGATGGGAAATTTGCGTGAGAATATTAAATCAGGAGATTTTGAACATATACTTGTAAAGCTGCTTTAGTCTGTTCACAGGGCTATATAGTTCGGTTGTGTACTTTGTGCCACCAAATGCACGTGGTAAGGACTCAAGTAGAAAATTCAAGCCAGCCCGTGTTCAGTTTCTCAAAGTTCTGCATAAGTTTGTATTTATTCAGAAAGCACAGCTGCCCTTGTATAATTTGTTTTCCCATAGAAGAAAATATTTTTCCAATTGGCCTTCCTGGAGAGAGAGGAATATATGTTATAATTTGTTTAAGACCCTTATAAATTAACAGAAGCCTGGTTGTTGTCTCTATGATGATAGTAGTGCTTTCATAGTCTTTTTGGCTAAATTATTCATCTATCACTTTAGAAATGAACTCCTCTTTCCAAATATATATACTTGTATTTGAGGTTTGAAATATCCCTATGTTCCATTTATTAAATAATAAAAAAAAAAAAAACTGAAGTTAGATCAGTTCAAGTATTGTTTGGATTATTAGCCATACCCAGACAAGGTCAAAGAGGAATGTTTATATAAGGTAGTCACCCAGAAAATTCAGGAATTTCTGCTGTTAAATTGTACATTGAGAGAAAAGAAAAGTATTATTAATAGTTTATTCATTTCTCCATCTTCCAGCTTCAATACACTTGTTTAAACAATACTTAAACTTCTAGTTGTGCCACAGATTCACTCTTGCTGCCCCAAAGACAGAACATCTGAAATCTGTTTTTAAGCAGTGTTACTTTTTCAAAGTAATAGGCACAACAAGAAGAAAAGAAACATCTGCTATCTGCAGATATTTTCCTTTTTCTTTCCAGCATCAATCTAGCCTGCTTTGGCAAGCAGATCCTTGCACTCTAACTCACAGAAATGTCAAAGGAGAGTAGAAATGAGAGTGGACACCTCTGTTGAAATGTCACTTTGAAAGTAAATAAAATCAATGGGGGAAAAAAGGCCATCTAAAAACAAGGAAGTTGGCAGCCAGATGAGCTGCACTGTGTCTTAGGCAGTTGAAGCAGCCACATACAGAAATTATACTTTTTTCCTCTATAGCTTGTTTCATAAAACGGTGAAACACAACTGACGTAAGCAGAAATTTAAAATTCAGTGGCGCTTATAATCCTGAAATTAGTTAAGACTACTTTCTACTGAGACTGAACTAGTATTTTAAATGAAAGCGTATATGTGAAAAATCTTAAGGTATTTTTATTATAAAAATTGCCTTTAGAAATGATAGTGTTAGATGTCAGAAGAATTTACTATGCAGTAAGGTGTAAAGCCCATAGATTCAGAATGTCTGGGTTTAAAATGCCAGCTTCACCACTTGGCTCTTTTGAGGTGAGCAAGTTACCTAAATTTTCAATGTTCCATTTTTTAATCTGTACATTTTGATTGTAATAGTACCTGACTGTATTTTTTGTATCAAGCACAAAGCTCTTAGCATTGTGCCTAGCATGCATGCATACTCAGTAAATGTTTGCTTATGATTATTAAAGTATTCCTAGTGATTCAGTAACCTTCTTTCTATCAATAAGCTGTACATATAAAGCACTTTCCTCTTCTAATTTTCATTTACTGCATTGCTGGTATGATCAAAGGTGTTGACTTCTAAACAAACAATGGTGTCATTTAAACATATTCCTTACAGAGATATCAGTAAACCTGCAAAAATGGAAAGAACTTAAAAACTTGGTGGTTAAAGATGCTACATAGTCTCCAAAGAACTAAATGTAGCAAAGTTAAGGTCAGTATAATAGAAAAAATAAATGATCAGGCAATCATTATTGGACATGATGGTTTTGTCAAACTGATGCTATTATCTAGAGCTAGTGTGGAAAACTCCAGCTTTCTTAGGGACCTCTGTAACATTTGCTTATTTGATTTCCAGACTCATCTACAACATACACTCTTGTCTAATCCTTCAAATATCTCATTCGCATTATGCAAATTTTGTATATTTTGGTGAAATATCAAGAAACAGAATAACCTCAGATGATGCATTTTGGAATCTAAGGGAAAATTTACATGGTAGTTATATTAAAATTTTCACTACATTTTATAACTTGTTTAAATTTTAACTTGTTTTATTTACATTCTTCTTTGCTACCTGGGTTATTTTTGGCAGTTCTGAAACATGGTCATTGATCGTTCATTCAGGCCATAAACTAATATGGAAAATCTATGAAGTTTCTCTTCTCCTTAGTAATGACTCTGGTCTACTTCATCCTCAGTATTCAAGTGGATGTACATGGACCTGAAACCTGGGAAACCAAAATATGTTCTTCATTAGAATAAACTTTTGCCCTTAATACTTAAAATAAGCTCTCCGTTGTTTTGTATTTTGCTATAATCCTATTCCTAGGGAGGTCTAATACTTTAGAATGGCCTTCCTAAGGCTGTCATAAACCAGCCTAGAGAAAATGCTATATTAAAATGTTCAAAACTACAAATAACTGATGCCTTTTTTAATGGCTAAAGATCTTCCAGAATTTATGTTCAGTCACACAAACTTTGTTATCTGAGAGTGAGTCATCTTGCAATTGGCCACATCTGGAAAAAAGTAACATGGTACTAGTTGCTGCCACTCCCTGTGGAGGTTCACCTTTAAAACTGTACCAGGCACTTGAGTTGGACATCATGGGTACCTATGACCTTTCTGCAAGGAGCATGGCAAGAAAGACATATAGTAACATTTCTTAGATAATAAAGTTTCTGAGCCCCTATGTAATATTAACATTTTTCAAACATATTCTCATTATACATTTTTGATCCACCATGTTTGGAAACCAAACTTAAGTTAAACAACTAATTGCTTTGAAAAGTAATATCTTAAGAAAACAATATTAAGATAAATTACCATTGGTTGCAATATAATTTCCAATTTTAACAGTGTTTTTGATCAAAATATTTTAGCTTATATTCCTCTTGTCCATAAAAATTGAACCTGCAATAATAGAAGACCCCGAAGAAGGCAACTTCTGTTACTGGTTTGATAAAATGCTCCAGAGAAGTTTCACTTACTGAGTGTTTAATATTAGATTTAGGAGTTCATGTGCAGAAACAGCACTGTATTTATTGGGGAGACTTAAAACCTGCTTTTTATGATGACTATTTTTAGCTCCAATATATTTTATACTGAAAGAAAGACTATTGTATATGATGGATCCAGAAAATCTTGTTTCTGAACATACTGCTCTATTCAGGAAGCCTGATAATGAAAAAAGGGTAGAGAGAAGGTAAAACTCAAGATGTTGTATTGAATAATGCTTGAAGATAAGTAAATCGTTTCCTGGCTAGACTATTTTTTATTTATTTTCTGCTTTTTCTGTCTCCTAAATTGGGAACATTCAATTCATCCTATAGTGTTTCCCATTTCATCTTCTAATACAAATCCATGTCCTAAATGATTATTAAAATTATAGTAAAATACTTTATTATTAAAAAATAATTTGTAATAAATATTATAAATAATTATTGTAAATAATATTATAATATATCACTAATATTTATATCAAAATACTGCTATCTTCTAAGCATATCATATTATTTACCATTCTATAAAAATGTCTTATAATTTTCATCTTCTTTATTTGCACGGATTACTTGACCTGAACTGCTCTTTACCTTTGCCTCACTTTTGAAATCTTATTAATTTTCAAAGCCTAGTTCAAATATAAGTGATTATACAGAGAGCTTTTCTTGATGCCTTTAATCAAATTTATTCCCTCCTTGCATTTCCATAGCATTTTATTGTACATTAAATATAGTATTCATCCTCATTTGCCTTGTATTTTAAATATATGAGCAATATACTAATATATCATTTAATACATTCTAATGATAAAATTAACACAGTAAGTAGCTTTGAAAAATATTCAAAATCACATGAAGAAAATAAGATGTCTTGACAATTACCTGCTGGAAAAAAATGTATATATATATATATATAAATCGGGAACTCAGAGCTGGGTTTAGAATGGCACAGTGTTAGATAGCATGGGAGTTATATGATGGCTGAAACCATTTTTGGAACACACGTAGAAGCTTTCACCAAATTATTACAAATATTTCAGTCAAACTGGTGAGGACACTTCTATAATAAAATGGATGCATTTGGCTATTACAGTTATTAAATATTTAATTTATCTCATGCAGCTTTGAAATTTCATATTCATCAAGCAAACTTTATTGTGACTTGCCTTCCTGTGTAGGTTTCCTAGACAGAAAAGATATTCATCATGTCACTACTAAGTACTGTGGTCTGTGTGGCAAGAATGTTTTATTGCAAAGAAATCCATTGACATTCCACTTGTACATCAGATTCATGATTTTGGTTAATAATATAGTTTTGGATTTATACAAGTCTGAGAGGAGGTGCATGCATCACAGCAATCTTATGGTGATTATTTACAGTGGTAAGCCAATAGAATGTAAACCCTACAAAGAAGTTGTGGTACTGACATGTGAGAATTCAAGAATATTTAAAATTTCTAGATCTTTTAATATAATTAATTTGAAATTCTTTCTTGTTATAAATTTTTAGAATATTAGAGCAGGTTCTGTGTCTTATTTATGTTTGTTTGCTAGCCCAGTTGCCTAACATACATCTTGGTCTATATTTCTTCAATAAATTTTTATTAAATTAAATATGTGAGTGTGATGTGCTGTGTTATTGTTATTTTTAACCCAGCCCTTGGTGGATCATACATTCACTCATTCATTCATTCAAAATGTGTTTCATGCTTTTCATAAACTAGGTAAGCCTTTATGTGCATATAATTTCTAAATATCCTTACAGCTGCTCAGAAGCAGATCAATTTACCTAATAATTCATCTGCAATATTTAGTTTTATTTGGTGAATCAGAAACTGGTTTTCCCCCAATGTCTTTTTAAAATTTTTAGTAATAAAGACACTAAATTTTATCTACAGATACGGCCACACAACTAAAGACTACATTTCTTTGCCTCAATTTCAGCAATAATAACCCATGTGACTATATCCAAGCTAACGGGAAGTGATGAGTTTAACTTCTATACCACATCATTAAAGTTCAGGAGAATGCATTCAATGTCTCTTTTATCCTCCATTGTGGTTGAAATACAGACATAATAAATGGAACTTTGGGATTTCTTTGATTGAAATGGAAGCAATGTGTTGAGGGCCTCAGATTAATAAAGGAGAAGGATCTTGGATCACTGAAATAATCAAACAATTGTCATTTCAGAAATGAGTTATTCATTGAAAGAGAAATTAAACTTTCATATGCATTAATTATTACTATTTGGTCTTTTTAATAGCAGCTTATCCAGAATACTAATAACTAAAACTGGATTTTTAAAAAGTCCTCACTCAGGGAATTTTCTTTTCCTTTCTTCCTTCCTTCTTTTTTTCCTTCCTTCCTTCCTTCCTTCCTTCCTTCCTTCCTTCCTTCCTTCCTTCTTTCCTTCCTTCCTTCCTTCCTTCCTTCCTTCCTTCCTTCCTTCCTTCCATTCTTCCTTTCTTCCTTCCTTTCTTTCTTTCTTTCCTTCTTTCTTTCTTTCTTTCTTTCTTTCTTTCTTTCTTTCTTTCTTTCTTTCTTTCTTTCCGTCTTTTTCTTTCTTTTTTTTTCTTTCTTCCTTTCTTTTCTTTCTTTTCTTTTCCTTCATTCTTTCTTTAAGAGAGAGGAGGGGAGGGAGAGAGGGAAGGAGAGAAAGAGAGAGAGAGAGAAACATTGGCCGGTTGCTTCCCCATACCTGCCATGTTCAGGGATTGAATCCACAACTTGAATTCATGCCCTGACTGGAAATCAAACTTGTGACCTTTTGGTCTATGGGACAGTGCTTCAAACAACTGATCCACCTTGGCCAGGGGAAAACTGGATTTTATTTTGACTTTATAATAGCATTTTATAAAACTGTACTTATGTGGCCTGCTGTAGATGTAAACAAAGGAGAAAAAAATTGTATGCTGTTGGGCAAAAAGATGGCATTGCTTAAGGTCTCTTTCTGGTTCAAAATCTCCCTCTTGGCCTGCTCTTAATCTTCCATATAACATTTGGGTAACATGGGTATATTCTTTGTAAAATTCATTGTGTTATATTAGACTTTTGTACTTTACTGTGTTTACATGATACTTAAGTAAAGAGTTATATATAATGTATCTATATATTGTTAAAATATATAAATAAATATAAATAAATATATAAATAAATATATAAATATAAATAAATATATAAATAAAACAGGCCCTGGCTGGTTTAGCTCAGTGGATTGAGCGTCGGCCTGCGAGCTAAGTGTCGCTGGTTCAATCTTCCAGTCAGGGTACATCAGAGAAGGAAAACTCTGACTCCAAAAAACCTCCGCTGCCTTGCGGCATACCTCTTCAGGGGAAAGGCTAAGGGAGTAAACCCCGACAGAAAATCCGGAGCCGGAGTCCCTAAGGCGGTTTGACGTTGTAGTCAACACCGGCAACTCCTGCGGCGCACCTGAAGCCAAGCTGTATTGACTCCGTCTTTCCCTTGGACCCTTCAGCTGCGAAGAGAGGGGGGGTCTGCTGCATGGGCAACAGCAGACCCTCCATATCACCCTGCCCAGGCTCTGTAGCTTCAGCGTCATCGCAAGATGTCGATTCAACACGGGAGGAGACAGATACGATGTCACTCCCGAGTCGGACTGCACAGCCATTCTCGGCGGTGCAGATAGACTCTTGGGAAGCTACACCATCGTCTCTCGAGACGGACGGCTGCCGACGACGATAAATATTATATATGAAGTTATTACACAGAAGAACAATTTTTAACATAATTCTTGATGAGATCGATTTTTCAGCTGTTTTAGACTTAAATTGGCATGCTTATTTCAAAACTGCAGTTCATTTTCTTCTATCACGTTGTTTTCTCTATACAGCTTATCATAATGTGACCACTATAAGCTAGATAGAGCTTGGATCAAGGGAAGCACTACTGCTCTCCTATTGGCTGAGAGCAAACCTCCCTCAAGTGTAGAGGGGTGGGGGACGACCTTGGAGACCAGCGACAGGTTCATACTTGTCTAGGCTATTCAGTTATACATGAGACAGTGCGGTGAGACATTGTGTGCTGCTCTATATAGTGAATCATATCCCTAATTGTACTCTGAGTTCTTGTCTGTATACAAGGAGTTAGCAAAATTTATTTTTTTTATTTACACATGTAGTTATTTCCTTTCCTTCAGATCCTGTCTGCCTCTGCTATTTCTCATCATAAGTGCCAAAACAACCCTGATTCATTTTGTCATATCTGTGACAGTTTCACCATTCCCAGTCAAAGGACAAACATCAGTGCATTTGTCAGGCAAGTCTATTTTGAATATTTTAAAGTAAAACTTGGTCATCAAGATAAGTCTTGGGCCCCTCACAAGGTGTGCAAGCAGTGTGTCAAGAGTTTACAAATGTGGACAAAGGGAACACGTGATAAATTGCCATTTGGTATACCTACAGTTTGGTGAGAGCCCGGAGATCATTCGAATGACTGTTTTATAGTGGTATAGTGAAAACGACAGGATATAACAAGAAAAATAAATGGCAAAAAGAGTATCCTAATCTAACATCAGCTATACGCCCAGTGCCTCGTTCAGCTGAAATCCCATTGCAAGTTTTCACTGAACTACCCTCTTTCAAAAAACAGGAGTGTAGTGAAGAACTAAGTGACAGCAACGATGAAGATTTTGAAATTGAAGATGACTCAGTTTGTAAGGGATTTGATCAGCATGAGTTGAATGATTTGGCATGAGATTTGGGACTATCCAAAAAGGATTCAGAACTCCTAGCACCAAGACTTCATGAGAAAAACTTGCTTGAAAAAGAAGCAAAAGTATCCTACTTTCAATCAAGAGAAAGTGCATTTCTGCAGTACTTTTGAAGTGACGGTGGCTTTGTGCAGTGCCATAACATACATGGCTTATTGGAGGAACTGGGAATTCCAATCTATACCGCAACTGAATGGTGACTGCTCATCAACAGCTCAAAGCAGAGCTTGAAGTGTGTTCTCCTCCATAATGGCAGTTTATTTGGTGCAGTCCCAATTGGCCATTCAGTTTGTTTTCATGAAGAATATGAAGACATAAAGAGAATCATTGATCTGTTGCAATATCACAAGCACAATTGGATCATCTATGTTGACCTTAAAATGCTCTGCTTCCTTCTTGTATTTTCTATGTATGTGGGACAGCAGAGCTCATGAGAAGCATTGGGTGGAGTCGAATTGGCCTCCAAGACTGGACTTCAAACCTGGTGATCCAAACACTCTACATGAACAACTTGTTGACAGAAAGAACATTATATTTCCACATCTGCACATAAAACTGGGTCTCATGAAGCAATTTGTGAAAGCTTTGCCAACTGAAAAAGACTGTTTCAAGTATCTCATTTTGGCATTTCCTAGCCTGTCATTTGAAAAGATAAAATACTTTAATAAGTATGTTTGGTAGCAGAACTTTACTACTTGTACACAATTTGACTTACAGTAAAAATATATAGTCTTTATATGAATAAAATAACTCTAAATAAACAGTATATTCAGGTAATTTTTCTTTCTTTTCCTTTGTATGTACATTTTGTATGATTTTGGGGACAAAGGGAGGGTATCTTGTACCTTAAAAAGTTGATGTAATAGAGAAAAACTGGGGTCATTTTTGGATTCAGATGCCAAAAGTTAGTCAAAAACAAGTGTCAGATCTAACTCAATGAAAATTGTATTCCCCAGTGTTTATGTATATATATGTATATATATATGTGTGTATATATACTAATTCAGAGAAGGAAAACTCTGACTCCAAAAAACCTCCACTGCCTTGCGGCATACCTCTTCAGGGGAAAGGCTAAGGGAGTAAACCCCGACAGAAAATCCGGAGCCGGAGTCCCTAAGGCGGTTTGACGTTGTAGTCAACACCGGCAACTCCTGCGGCGCACCTGAAGCCAAGCTGTATTGACTCCGTCTTTCCCTTGGACCCTTCAGCTGCGAAGAGAGGGGGGGTCTGCTGCATGGGCAACAGCAGACCCTCCATATCACCCTGCCCAGGCTCTGTAGCTTCAGCTCCACTGGAGAGAACACTCCAGCGTCATCTCAAGATGTCGATTCAACACGGGAGGAGACAGATACCGTGTCACTCTTGAGTCGGACTGCACAGCTATTCTCGGCGGTGCAGATAGACTCTTAAGAAGCTACACCATCGTCGCTCGAGACGGACGGCTGCTGACGACGATATATACTAATTAACTTATATATATAAACTTATATAGATTAACTAATCAAAATGACTATGCAACTGCTACAAAATAGCTGGGGAGAAATAGCTTTCAAATTTTTCTATAAGTATACATAAGAAGTGATATTTAACTAGAAGGTTGTTACATTTTAAAAAATGTTAGTTATGAAATTTGTAAAATATATACAAATTATTATAGTCTAGAAGTCATTATTTATCTACCACCCACACCCAGTTTAACAATGAACTCATATTCAATTTGATTTTATTTATATTCTTGATCATAACTTACAAAGTTATCTTTAAAGAAAAATGACTGAAAATTTGTAGACTGATAAAAGATATCAAGTTACATATTTAAGAAGTATAACTAATCCCAAGAAGGATAAAGTACAGTAAAACTATACTCAGAAATAACTTAAAGAAACAGCACAACAAATGTAATGTGCAAAATAAGATTCTCTAAATCAGCGGTTCTCAACCTGTGGGTCGTGACCCCTTTGGGGTCAAACAACCCTTTCACAGGGGTCGCCTAAGACAATTGGAAAACACATATGTAATTACATATTGCTTTTCTGATTAACTACCATGCTTTAATTATGTTCAATTTGTAACAATGAAAATACATCCTGAATATCAGATATTTACATTACGATTCATAACAGTAGCAAAATTACAGTTATGAAGTAGCAACAAAAATAATTTTGTGGTTGGGGGAATCACATCAACATGAGGAACTGTATTAAAGGGTTGCGGCATTAGGAAGATTGAGAACCACTGCTCTAAGTAATATATATCAGTAATGAAAAAATGTAAGTTAACTAAATCAAATTATGAGATTGGGTAAAAGAATAAATTCTATATATATATATGTTATTTTCAATAGAAAAATATCAAATATAAGGATGGAATAAGGTTAAAAAATAAAAGCAATACAATAATACAAGATAATGTTAGATACAACAAAAGCTCCTGTAGTAGTAACAATAATACTAGGCAAAAAGCTTTTAAAGAAAAAAAAATGTACCAGAGATAAAGAGGATTACTTTATAATGATAAAATTTTAATTATTATGTAACAAAAACACATTTAATATACATACAAATGTAGCATAGCTTCAAAATCTATAGATGTTATGAGAAGAAACAGGTAACATCATCACAAAAATTTAAGATTAAAAATTTAGTTAAATTTAATTTTTTTATTTTGTTTTTTAGATTCAATTGTTGATAGATATATATTTATTGCTATTTTATTCTTCAAAATTGTTAATTATTTTGTTCTTCTTCTTAAATAAAACCCTTTAACATTTCATTTAAAACTGGTTTGGTGGTGATGAACTCCTTTAGCTTTACCTTGTCTGGGAAGTTCTTTATATGTTCTTGAATTCTAAGTGATAGCTTTGCTGGGCAGAATAATCTTGGCTGCAGGCCCTGCTTTTTATTACTTTAAATATTTCTTGATTTTTCTTCTGGTCTGCAAAGTTTTCATTGAGAAATCAGCTAACTGCCTTTGGAAGCTCTTTTGTTGGTAACTAGCTGCTTTTCTCTTGTTGCTTTAGGATTCTCTTTTTGTCTTTAACCTTTTGCATTTTACTTGAGGTGTGTCTTAGTGTGGGCTTTGGCCTTTTCTTGTTTGAGACTATCTGTGCTTCCTGAACTTGTATATCTATTTTCTTCACCAAGTTCGGGAAGTTTTCAGTCATTATTTTCCAAACAGGTTTTCAATATTTTTGTTCTCTCTTCTCTTTTCCACACTTCCAGGATGTGAGTGTTGGTATGCTTGAAGTTATCTCAGAGGCTCCTTACACTATTCTAAATTTTTGGGATTCTTTATTGATTTTGTTGTTCTGATTTTTTTTTTCTTCCTATATTCCAAATTGCTGATTTGATTCTCATTTTCATTTACTCTACTGTTGATTCTTTGTCAATTTTTCTTTTTTTTTAAGTATATTTTATTGATTATATTGTTACAATAGTTCCAATTTTTTCCCCTTTGCTCCCCTCCGCCCAGCACCCCCCTTCCCTGACAATCCCCTCCCAAAGTCCATGCCTATGGCTCACCCTTTCATATATTCTTCTTCTTTTTTTTTAAAATAATTAATTAATTAGTTAAATATTTTAACAATAAAAAAAAACAATCCCTCCCTCTCAGACTTGAGACCCTTTACAATCTTATAAAGGACAATGGACGAAGGTCTTGAGCTCTTATAGCTGCTTCAAGCTGGACATGGTCGTCGTCCAACCTACCCTTGGGTTAAGAAATCCCTAATAAGAGTGGGGGTGTGGAGGGGAGGGTGGCCTTCCCACAAGGGGAAGGATCGTGCAGACTCCAGGTTGGTTGGCTGTCTCTGGACAACGGCATGCTTGGTTTAACAGGCTGGCATCCTTGTTGTATTCTGGGGGCAACAGGGTTAAAGGACATCATTCAATCCGTAACCACTAGATGACAAAAGACAGGTATTAATTTTTCAATGTCCCACATTAGGGAAAAGAAGGGCTTCTTTGGAGGAAGGTATGCCAGGTACATCTCACCTGTCCAGAACCCTTTTGCCCATTATACTTAGTTTGGACTGAGGGAAATATTTTAGGTATCCCCCCTCTCAGGCCTCTGGGCTCTTTCTGTCCAAGCCATTAGGATAGAAAAGAGAAACCAGTTTTAAAGTGAAGCCCACAGACCACCCCGTTCTTCACCAACCCAACCACTTAGTTCAGCCAAACCATTGAGTCTCAGGAGGCAGCAATGCAGACAGGATTAAGTGAGGCCTATATGTACAGATAATCACTCAGGCAATGAGATCGTAGGCTTATGCCCTTTGAAAACAGAAAACACATGTTAATTTATGTAACATAACCCACACACAAGTTTATAGATCTGTAGGATTGTCTTATCGGAAAGACATCCAGTTGCAAGGCATTTGACATTCTTCTTGCCTGTAAATTAAACATCTTTGATAATGCCACAGACATAGTTTAACTTTCAAATGAAAACAAATTTTAAATGAAAAGAAACTTTAAAGACGGTTAGCTGCACTACTTTATAGTCTACCACTGGGCATTGTGATCTTCCTTGAATCTTGATTTTTCTCCCTAAGATTACCCTCCTTGTCATTAAAGGCACTGCATTAAGTCCATTTTTAATTTATCCTGTTCATTTGCATAAACACAACAAGAGCAGCCAATGATCACTTATGATCTTTAGTTCTGCTTTGCTGGAACTTACTCAAGGAACATTTAGGGTGACCTTCAGTCTGCCCTTCAGGGCACAGAAGCTGAGCCACATACCTGGCATTCAGCCTTGCCTGTAAACACCTGTCTTTTCCAGGTCCTTCTGGTTTTCCATTGTGCCTTAAAGGTCCCTTCTAGCCATCTTTCAGGAAAACAACCTTCGTTCCTTCCCTGGAAAGATTGCTATGGACCTCTCATCCATCCAAGGTACCAGGCCTTTTATCTTATGGACTTTTATTACCTTTGAAGGTCAGTCCCAGTTGCTCAGGGCTTTTTGGTAACAACCAAAGCCCAAGCATGTCTCCTTTAGGCATGACATTCCAGTCAAAGTCTTAGTCAAAAAAATCGTTATTAACAACTGATCTTATTAGTTTTATGCAAAGAAACTTAGGTCATTACTTACTTCTTTAGAATGCCAAATTCTGGAGGGATCAGATAGGGAGAAAATATATACAGTGTGAAGGAAAATCCTTGTCCTTCTAATATTCACTGAACTGCATTTCTATTCTCTTTATTTTTATTTTTCCCCCCACTAAAAATTTTTCTGTTTTTTTGTTTTTCCATTACAGTTGTCTCACTTTTTTCCCCCTCTTGCTTCTCTGCACCCTGTCCCTCCCTTCTCCCACATTCAGTCCCCACCCAGTTGTCCATGTCGATGGCTCATTTATACATGTTCTTTGACTAGACCCTTCCCCTTCTTACCACTTCTCTCCCTCCCATCTCCCCCTTTGTTACTGTTAGTTTATTCCTCGTTTACATACCTCTGGTTCTATTTTGCTCATTTGTTTGTGTTGTTCATTAGTTTCCTTTAACAGGTGATATCATAAGGTAATTTTCTTTTGTTGCCTGGCTTATTTCGCTAAGCGTAATTCTCTCTAGTTCCAATCATGTTGTTGCAAATGGTAGAAGTTCCTTCTTTCTTTCAGTACTGATTCATTGTCATTTTCCCCCTTTGTACTCATGTTCCTCTATGTCTCTCTCTGTTTCTTCATCTTCTTAAAGCAGACCCTTTAGCATCTCTTGCAATACTGGTTTGGTGGAGATGTATTCTTTTAACCTTCTTTTGTCTTGGAAACTCCTTATTTCACCTTCCATTTTGAATGAGAGCCTTGCTGGGTAGAGTATTCTTGGTTGTAGGCCTTTGTTTTTCATTACTTGGAATATATTTTGCCATTCCCTTCTGGCTTGTAGTGTTTCTGCTGAGAAATCTGATGATAGCCTTATTGGAGCTCCCTTGTATGTTGTTAGTTGTTTCTCTCTTGCTGCTTTTAGGATTCTCTCTTTGTCTTTGAATGTTGCCATTTTAATTATGATGTGTCTTGAAGAGGGCCTGTTGGGGTTCATCTTCATTGGGGCCCTCTGTGCTTCCTGGAATTGCATGATTCTTTCTCTCTTCATGTTAGGGAAGTTTTCTGTCATTAGTTTTCCAAAGAGGTTTTCTATTCCTTGCTCTTCTTCTTCTCCTTCTGGAATTCCTATGATACGGATATTATTACGTTTCATGTTGTCCTGCACCTGTCTTAGAGCCTCTTCAGTCTTGTTCAGCTTTTTTTCATTTTGTTGCACTGTCTGTGAGTTTTTGTCTACATTGTCCTCCAGCTCGCTGATCTGATTTTCTGCTTCCTCTAGCCTGTTTTTAATTCCTTCTACTGTGTTCTTCAATTCAGAGATCGTATTCTTCATTTCCTCCTGGCTCTTATTGATAGCTTCCATGTCCTTTTTGATGCTGGTATAATTCTCAGTAAGTTCCTTATAGTTCTTCTGGAGTTCACTGTAGTTTTTCTGGAGTTCTTTGTAGTTTCCGCTGAGCTCATTTAGCTTCTCCATAATACATGCTTTCAATTCCATATCTGATAGTTGGCTCCCCTCTATTTCATTTAGCATTCTTTCTGGGGACTCTACCTTTCCTTTTGATGGGGGGTTGTTTCTCTGTCTCCCCATTTTTGTGACTCCTATTGTTTGTTGGTGCTTCTTAGAATGATCTGCACTTCCTGGATCTGCCCCTGGTGGCATCAGATCCTGTACCAGTCTGGGCCTAGGCAGCCTGTTGGAGACTTTCAGGGATCTATTGCCTTTGTCTGGTTTCTTGTTAATCTATTCAATCTGTGATTAGCCGTCAGGCTTAAGGACCGTGGGCGTGGCAGCTTAATTCCTATAGGCAGGGCCTTTGCTTCCCCTCAGGCCGACGCCACTTGGCCGGGAATGGTCTGCCTGCAGTGTGGGGATGAGTCAGCACTGGGACCTGGCCGGCCGCTTCCCCAGCTCTCCCCTCAAAGCCACCACACCAAACTCTCCCCAAGCATCTCCAGTCCTCTCTGTCTTCCCTCTGCTTGTGCCCAGGGTAAGTGGGGGCCAAAATATTTTTGTATGTGATCAGCTTAAGAGCTCTTTTTCTCCAGCTGTTTCTCTCCGGCTAGCAAGAAACCCTGTGGCTTTTCGCTTTTCTCAGCTGGATACTATTTTACTTTCCACTTTGTTGCTGTAGGCTGGGGAGCCCAGCTGGGGGTTTAGACCCTGCCCTTCTCAGGGGGAATCCCCAGCTGCTGAGCTGTTTCTCAGTCCCTTCAGCTGCCACCCGTGTGAGCCCAGCCAGCCCTTCCACGTCTCCACACTCCCTACCGGTCACGTTGTGATGTAGCGGCCTTTTCTGTCTCTCCGTGGTTATAAGACTTCTCTCCAGCTGGTGTTCGGTTGGTTATTCCAGATGATTTCTCCAAAATTACGTTGTAAATCCAGACTAGTTCTGAGAGGAAGTTAGTGTAGCTTCCACTTACTCCTCCACCATCTTGTTTCTCTTGTCAATTATTCTTGATTTCAGTTAGTCAATCCTTCATTTCTGACTGATTCTTTTTTATGGTTTATATGTTCTTTTTTATGCTGTTGAAGTTCTCACTAAGTTACTTGAGCACCCTTATAACCCTTGTTTTGAACTCTGTATCTGGTAGTTTGCTTGCCTCCATTTCATTTAGTTCTTTTTCTTTAAATATATTTTATTGATTATGCTATTACAGTTGTCTCAGTTTTCCCCCATTTTCTCCTCTCTGCCCAGTACCCCCATTTCCTGCAGCAATCCCTCCCTTAGTTCATGTGCATGTGTGATACATATAAGTTCTTTGGCTTCTCCATTTCCTATACTATTCATAACATCCCCATGTCTATTTGTACTTACTGATTCTGCTTCTTAATACCTGCACCTTTTCCCTCATTCTCCCCCTTCCCCCTCCCAGCTGATAACCCTCTAGATGTTCTCCATATTTATTATTCTGTTCCTATTCTGATTGTTTGCTTAGTTTGTTTTTTGAGATTCAGTTATTGATAGTTGTGAATTTGTTGCCCTTTTAATGTTCATAGTTTTGATTTTCTTTTTCTTAAATAAGTCCCTTTAACATTTCATGTAATAATGGCTTGGTGATGATGAACTCCTTTAGCTTTACCTTGTCTAGAAAGCACTTTATCTGCTCTTCCATTCTAAATGATAGCTGTGCTGGGTAGAGTAATCTTGGTTGTAGGTCCTTGATTTTCATCACCTTGAATGCTTCTTGCCAGTCCCTTCTTGCCTACAAAGTTTCTTTTGAGAAATCAGACAATAGTCTTATAGAAATTTCTTTGTAGGTAATGCTCTGCTTTTCTTCTGCTTTTAAGATTATCTCTTTCTTTAACCTTTGGCATTTTTATTACGATGTGTCTTGAATTGGACCTCTTTGCATTCATCTTATTTGGAACTCTCTGTGCTTCCTGGATTTTACATCTTTTTCATTCACCAAAATAGGGAAGTTTTCTTTCAATATTTTTTCAAATTATTTGTCAGTTTCTTGCTTTTCCTCTTCTCCTTCTGGCCTTCCTGTATTTTGGCTGTCGGCACTTTTGGAGGTATCCCAGAATAACCTTATACTATCCTCATTTTCTTGAATTCTTTTTTTTTTCCTTGCCCTTACGGTTGAATCCTTATTTCTTCCTTATGTTCCAAATAGCTGATTTGAATCCCAACTTTATCCCCTCCACTGTTGGTTCCCTATAGATTTTTCTTTTTTTTTACTTAGTGTAACTTTCATTTCTTCCTGGATCTTTTTTATTTTGTTGCTATACTCAATGAATTTTTTGAGCATCCTGATCACAGTGTTTTAAACTCTGCATCTGATAGGTTGGTTATCTCCAATTTGTTAAGTTCTATTTATGGGGGGTTGTTCTGTGCTTTCATTTGGGTCATATATCTTTGTTTCCTCAATTTGGCAGCCTTCTTGTGTTTGCTTCTGTGTTTTAGGTGAACTACTTTGATTTCCCGTCTTAATAGCTTTGCTTATTGTAGAAAAGGCACCTGTAAATTGTGTAGAGAAGAGCATTGGGTATCACCAGGGTAGGGCAACCTGCTCAGCCCTTTGTGGCTCTGTTTGAGGATAGTGCTTGGAGAGAGGACAGTGCCACTGCTTGACTTCTGGAGGTTTGCCTGGCACTCGTTTTGTGTGACCTGTGTCCTTCTAGCTGTTGCCCTGGTGCTGAATTCCAGAAAGGGTACTTCTGTGTATGTTTTAAGTCCAGGTCAGCCCTTTAAGCAGAGTTTTCTGAAAATCCAACAGTTTCTTCTACAACCCCAACCACCTCTGGTTTTTACAGCTAGAAGTCATGGGGATTTATTTCTTGGCACTAGGACTGTGGGTTGTGCAATCTGGCCTGGGGCTTGGATCACTTGTCCCCAAGGTATCCCTCCTGATTTTTATTCACTACATGTGAATGTGGGACCACCCATTCAACCACTGCCACCTCTGGGCACACTGCATCTCTGCACCTCTCCACTCATCTCTGAGTCTCTACCCCTCCTACCCATACAAATGGTAAATACTTGGCCGTCAGACTTCCATACAGCTCAATTTTCTGATGGTTCTGGGTGTTATTTGTTTTAAGGTCTAGTTGTAATTCTTTCTGTGGTTGTGCAAGGAGGTGAAGCATGTTTACCTATGCCTCAATCTTGACCAGAAGTCCATTTCTTTCTTTCTTTTTTTTTGGAGATTTCTCCTGTTCTTTTACTTCACATCCATTTCTTTGTTCCTCATTTGGCAGGCTTTCTATGTTTTTTCCTGTGTGTTAAGTAAAGCGGCTATATTTCCCAGGTTCGGTAGAGTAGTCTTGTATAATAGGTATCCTGTAGGGCCCCATGGCACAGCCTCCCTAGTCTCTCAAGCTGGGCATTCCAGGTGCAATTCTATGTGGGTTGTGTGCCCTGTTTTATTGTAATTGACCCTTGATTTCTGTTGGTCTCACAGGGAGGGATTGATCCCCAGTCCAATATACTGCAAGAACTGACTGCTACTCCAGCAAAGGAGCTTCTTTGCAGAGGATGACCCCATGGAGCATGACTTGCTTCAGTGGGACTTTGGTGCTCATTGGGACTGCTCCTTGAGTGTGTCACTCTGGAGGTGCTAAGGTTGTAATCTGGTATGGTCTGAAGCTGTCCACAAGGTGCCCTGGCTCTAGGGCCTCCCTGGAAGTGTGAGTTCAGCCACCACCTGTACCCTCTCTGCAGCCACCCTGCATGAGCTTCAGAGCAATCTGCAGATGGCTGCTACTTGTGCTGTGCTCAGAGGTGCCCAGCAGAGGCCAAGCTTGAACCAAAGCTGGCTGCTGCCAGTGCCAGGGCTGGGGCCACTTAGCAAGAGATATGGGGCATGCAGAGCCCAGATATCGCATGTTTCAGAGACTTTAGGAAAGTCCTAAATATACATTTTGATTGAGAAAATTTAAGAACTTCATCGATGTGCTCTGTAAAACACTGAAAACAACTACAGAATGCATTCTCTTTTCAAACATACATTGACTATTTACTTGCTGTTAAGCATGCCTCAACAAATTTCAAGGGTTTGGAATTATACAGAGTGTGAACCAGTTAGAAACTATGGCTTACAGGCAAATCCAGCCTGCTGCTAATTTTCTACAATTATCATGATAAGAATTTTTTCTGTATAGTTTTAAGGGGTTGTGACAAAATATAAAGATATTGAGCAAGGTTTATATGTGGCTCACATAACTTAAAATAGTCACTCTCTGCTTATTTACAAGAAAATGTTTGTTGACCCCTGGCTTAAATGCTCATATAGAAAAGAAAAACAATAAGCTCTGTAGAGTATATTTCCTAAGTAATTGAAAAAAGACCACTAAACTGATCCTAAAGAAATTGGAGAAAAACAGTCAAGGTAAGAGTAGAAGTAATAATACAGAAATCAAACATATGGTTGCTATAAACAAAACCAAAATGGTTTCCTTGAAAAGTCTAATAAAGCTAACGAGCTTCTGGTGGAACTGATCAAAAAGAGTTGTGGTACAGGGTTGGGGGTGGGGGAAGAGTTGAGAAGTGAGAATAAGCACATATAAATAATACAGTTAGAAATAAAATAGGAGATATAACTCAGATCCTGCAGACCTTAAAAAGTTATTAAGAAAATACAATGAGCCAAAAGATTTAACCAGATGCCACAGAATGTTAAAAGTTAACAAGAAATATGATGAAAAAACTTAGGTTATTAACTTAAAATGCTCATGATACTAATGTGAAAATTTTTAATGAAATATGAGGAACAAAATGCATCGATGTGTATAAAAATTCATACATCATAAACTAGTTGAGTTTATTCCAGGAAAGCAGTTTGGTTTGATAAGCATTACACAATCACTGAATTTAATTCACCATCACAACAAATTTAAAAAGAAAACAAAATTATATCAATGCACGCTGAAGAAAACATTCAGTAAAATTCTATACATGGTATATTAAAAAGTATTTTTATCAAACTAAAATTAAATGGGAAATATCTTATTCTGAAAAAAATTTTACATAAACTACGTACAAAAATGTATATATTATATGGTAAAGTTAATTCTATTTAAAATCAGAAACAAACCAAAGCCTTTCTATTAAATTACAAATAACTAGAGTTGACTTGAGAAATATCAACACATACTAAGTACTCTGTAAGGAACTGAAAATATTTTTAAAGAATTACTTCCACTCTAAAAATAAGAAACTAAACAGAATTGTTCAGGTGAATTCTATTAAAGCTTGAGGAATATAAATTCTAATATTACTGACAATATTTCAAACTACAGTTTTAAAAAGGTAAGTTTCTAATGATTTTTACAGGTATATTTTATAATACAGTATCATGTATGCACAAGTGTACACAAAAAAAAATACTGAATTTTTTTCTTTATGAATATCAATTCACAAATCCAAATAAAACATTAGACAGTTACAACCTTGCAACACATTTAAGACTAATACACCAAAACCAAGTAAGATTATTCTGTTGTGGTTTAACTCTATTACTGTAACTCACTATATAAATAAGTCAACAGAAGATATTCTCTACAATTCTAGAAAGAGTACTTATTTTAGTACATTATTCAGAACACCTACTCAAATATGTTTTCATATAATTTGATAACATAAATAATGTCTAATATAATGTTTGATGTAATTTTAAATCCTTAACATAATATTAAACCAAAGCACAATATAACATTTAATGATAAAATATTTCCATTAAAATTATGAACAAAATAAAAGTGAAAGAAAAGAAGTGATTGTAAAGTTACAGAAAAGTTAGTATTTAAAAATTGTGCACATTTAATGCCCAACATAAAACCTACAGATTATAAAAAACGTACTGGGTAACGTAGCTAATCACAGAATTTCTATGTAAATGTTTATAAACCCCCTATCTATATGAACCATACAATGTATAACAAAAAACAAAAGACTAAGAACCAATGTATTATTATGAATGACAATGTCAGAAGATGTTTAAGAGGAAGTTGTAATAACTACAAATCTAAGAAATTCCATTTTGAGAAATAGATCCTATGATATCTCACACAATTATGCAAAGACACATTTAGAAAGAGGATTCTTGCAACATTTTTTGTAAGTGCAAACAATAAGATACAATGTTAATTTTCATTGATAAAGGACTTAGTAAATATATTAGTCCCAACCCTATAAGAGAATACTACTACTGAGCTGGTAAATAACAAACAACCAAAAAACTCTTTCAAAATATACTGGTATTAAATCATCTCCAGACACATTCTGAAGTTAAAAATGCAAGCAACATAAATACTATGCATTTATGCACAAAAAAGTTCTGCTTACATGAATCTAGAATCCCTTGGAATTTACCTAATATGCAAAAATAAAACATTTTAGCAAAGACAGTGATGATGTTTGGAGAATGTAGCCCAGTAGGGATGGAAAAAGGGCATATGGTATATTGGAAAAATGGTGAATCATTAAGGTGAATTATTAATGGTGAATCTTAGTCAAACACCTTTCTAAATGTGTACGTATGCTATAAGTAGAAAACTAGAGTAGAATGTGAGCATTTGGAGGATGGGTGAAGATTCCTGACATAATGAAATTAATGTTTTGGAAAAATTATTTTGGCAGCAACGTGGAGAGCAACATTAAAAATGGGCTGAAGCAAGGACAAGAATGTCATTGAGATATATGTTTTCCTGCTTTGGAGATAATTCATTATGAAGGTTGGAGGGTAGAGTTATATGCAGTCAGGTGCAGAATTACACATAAGAATGTAGAAGCTTTTAAGATAATCTTCTTCTGCCATTCAATCACACTTAAATTCCGCATATACCATCCTCAGAAAGTGTTTATCAAACCTGTGTTTAAAAATATTAAAACAAATAAACAAACAAAAGACAACAACAGAGAATTAACTGAGTACTCTTCCTGGCATTCTAATACATTTTTAAACCTTTTGAACAATTCTGACTTCTACTGTCATTGTAGTTAAGATAATATTTATGCTGTAACTCCTTTCTCTTCACTTCTTTGATTATTATAATCTCTCCCTTTCCACCCTCAACCTCCAAACCATCCAAAGAATATGCGTTGCTCCTCCTTGACTGTCAATTTTTCTTGGATAGCATATGTAAATAATTAAGCTGTACAGAATGGATATGTTGACTAGTGTTGACTTGGGATATTATAATGAAGGACATTCATTTATTAGATTAAATAGAATTTTGTAACATATTAAGAAATGGGTTAAGTAAAACTAGTGGTTGAAAATAAAGCTCCTATAGCTAATGCAAGATGTGTGCAATATATACACTTTTAAGACAAAAAAATGATATATACATAAATATATATGGTTAATACAATTCCAAAGTAACTAAGACCAAGAATTTAAAACCCATAATTTTATGTTATTAAAATGACTATTTAATTTGTGGAATTTTTTATTTTTAAAAATTAAAAAATAATTGAATTATAATCACATGCATAACAATGTAAAAAGTACTATTTGAGATATTAAAGCATGCTTGTGTTATGTCAATAATCTTTAATTGACAAGAAGGTACTATAATTATATATTTTTTAATTAAAAATCTAACTTGAACATGCAAAATGACAGATAAATTAATAATTTCTCTCCAATCCTAATGGTAGGAACTATGAACGTGTGTGTGTGTGTGTGTGTGTGTGTGTGTGTGTGTGTGTGTGGTGTTTTAAGATACAGAAATTGACGTTTGTAAGAGTTTAAACTATCCAAGGTAATATATAAATAGCACAATAGCACAACATAAATGCAAATCCAGTTCTTTCATTCTTTTAAACAGTATGTTGTATTTTTCTTAGTTAATCAAAATTAAAAAATAGCAGTACCATTCCACAGCCTCCTCATTGGTTATAGATTTTCTTTCCAGGAAGAGTCTCATTTTTATTGGGCAAATTGATCTAGACTCCACAGCCTTCAATCTTGATGCTGCTTTTCCTGTACCTAGAAAATGTGTTTAAGTAGCAATGGTTATAGTTTTCATTGTTAATAACTATAAAAATTGCTACATGAAATTTGTTTCTGAGTTTATAGTTAAAATAAAAACATTGTGGCTCAGTGGATTGAGCATCGGCCTGCGAGCCAAGTGTCGCTGGTTCGATTTCCAGTAAGGGCACATTACTAGGTTGCACATCAGGTCCCCAGTTAGGGGCATGAGTGAGAGGCAACCACACAGTGAAAAAAAAAAAAAAAAACATTACCCAATATTATTTAGTAAACTCAGTGTGTATAAATTTCCACTACTAAAATTTGTTTTGTGAAAATAAATAGAGACATCACTTAAAATGGATTTGGGAGGCTGGCAGAGCAAACTCTCAAGCACATTACTTGACCAAACTACCGCCCACAGCAGGAATCAAGTACCTTGCATCTCCAACAGAAAATGATACCTCTTTACTACCTCAGAAAAAGAAGATTCCTCCTTGCCCAAAACAGCTCAACCAATGGGAAACTGACATAACTCAGCCAATGAAAAGTCACTATACTTGGAACTTTCAGTTTCCAATGGATTCTTCGTTTATAAGTCCATAAAAGAGTGTTCCTTTCTTTTGTTTCTCTGTACTTTGGTGTGATTCACTATTAGATCATATGTCCTGAATGACAATTCTTTTTTTCTATTTTCTGTTTTGCTGGAGGAATATCTGGCTGTCTATTTGTTTAAGGTTAATAATTCCATAGAAAAAAAAAATTAGATAGAGTTTAATTCTCAAAAAAATAATTGTATAACAAGAGCATACATTGCTGTTTATTTGATTGTCTAGATCTTAATACCAAATTTTGTTTTATTTGAGAAAAAGTGATTGTAAAAATCTGCATATTTTTGTTCCCTTTAAACCTCATTATCAATTTTTATTCCTTATAATTTTTTACAAGTGGATGTTTAGCCTTGTAATATAGTTATCTGTATAAAATGTAGGTAGAATAGGTTATCATTTATGTGAATACATATTTAATGAGTTTTGAAAGAAGAAGGAGTTAGAACAAGAGAAATCATGATATGTAAATTTTAAAATAATGTGCAATTGCAATTTTATAATTTCATACAATTTTAAAATGTTAGTATATCTGTTTAATAAACAGCATCCTATGACCTTGAAAATATGCCTCATAGTAGCATATATAGTAATTAGTTCTTGGTGGTATCCAGGGTAATTAAAATTTTTTTTAGTATGTCATTAAAAACAAAACTTAACATAAAGTAAATGCATTTGCATGCATATATTTAAGGCCTATCCATATATGGCAAAAAAAAAGTGTAGCTGAGAAATAAAAAGATTGGGTAAAGCCATGTAAACTGCAAATCTCTATAAAAATTACATAGCATCCAACATTGTTAAATATTTAATGTTTCTAGAGAGGTTTCCTGCTCATACATCTGTCTATTTGCTTTTCTCTATAGAAAAAGTGGAGCAGATGGGAACAGTGAGACAATATAAAGATAATTCTTCTTCCTGAATGTGAACTCACTAAATATTTAAGATCTTGGTGGCAGCAGTTATACACCATACATAGAATGATAGTTCTATTATCTCACCATCTATAGACAACAGTTGTTTTATATATTGGCATATTTTTCCAATTTTTTTACACATGCACATTGCAAATGAGATATAGATGTATGTGAGTGTAAACCTGTGTTTTTGTATATACAGATTTTTCTCCACATTCTTTCAAAAATATCTTCTATATGTAAGATTTTATAAAATTAATGTTCATAATGTACTTCACTATAAATTATTAAACTTCCTTTTTTGTTAACTCTAGGATGAATATTAACCTTGTGGTATAAATAATTATATCCTTAATATAAAGAGTTAATAGTCAATTAACTGAGGCCCTGATAATAATAAAAATTTTAAGGTTTTTAATTATTATCAAAATTTAGTATATGTATGAATGCACTTATAAAGAAAAGTAGGAAAGTCAATGTATCTCAGAAACAAGCATGTTTTAGGAGCCTTTTTTAGACAGTAAATCTAAAGTTGGTTGAATGATAATAGAGAGTATTCACACAGATCATTATCAATAATTTAATTAGTACATCAGTAAATAAACAGAATTTTTAAAGCTTAAATGTAAAATTATTATAATACAAAACAAACAATCATTGAGGTAAATTGCACAAAGTTTTATCTATTCCTGTGGTGGAATCCAATTTCCTTACATATAATTTGTTGCTGATTTTAGAAACTAGATGACATTAGAAGTTACAATTTACATTTAGGCAATAAAATATTAATTTGTATATTCAAAATGGTATTGCAAAATAAAATAGTAATAAGAATAGTGATGGAATAACCAGAGTTGCAACAGTACATTTATTTGGGCACAACTAAAATAAATTGGGAGAATTATTGTTCTCACTTATTCTATACATTTTAAGTAAAAGTTATAACTGGCAGTTTTGGATATCTATTTTTATAAATACTTATTCTGAAATAGATTAAAAGTATCTATCAGGGTACAGATATTACAATGTTTTAGGATATCTTTATATTCTATGAATCTCAGGTTTCAAACTCACCATAAAAAATTATATTATTATTTTACCGATACTTGAAAAGAAAATATTTGCTCTAGAAATGAAGAATTCTCCTTAAGAGTGGGAAGAGTTATTCTAGTGTCCACATCCTGACACATAGTAAATACTAAATCCCTTTTAGTAAAATGGCACAGACTCTAATAATAAATTATAAATTAGTTGTCTAATAGAATTCAATCTTTTGTAGATGCATGCTGTTTAAACAGGAATCCCAGAACATAAACTTTCCTGGGAAATCTGCATCATAGAATTCTGGACTTGCAAATTCAGAGAGTAGACTTCACACTTAAGGGCAAATCTAAACATGTTACACACACACACACACACACATACACACCATACCTCCCCTTAGAAGGAAAGGGTTAGGAAAGCAACACTAAATGCATTATCTAGACAAAATCACAGTAACAGCAGGTTATACATTGATTTAATTGAACCAATAATGTTGGTCCTTAATGCATGTTATTAAGAACATACAAATGAGGATTTAATAATTTAAAGTTATTACTCTTGCTAAAACTTTTATCAGTATTCCCATTTCTCACCACAAGGAAATAGCTTGACAGTACACATAGTAGACTATGACTTGGTAACAAGAAAAAAAAAAAAAAAAGACTGTACTAGTGTTCACATGCACCTAACTGAATTTATGGACCAGGTGTATCTGCATAGCTAAGTTATAGAAAAAATAAAGCATGTTAGCACCTGTGACTTCTTGGCTTGGGGGTCAGCTAAGAACATGCTTTGTCTCTGTGAAAATATTCAACTTATTCTTCCACCCTTATAAATGATCCTCATAATCAAAGGGTACAACAAAAAGACTCACCATGGGGAACATAAATTGTGCTCAGAGTTCTAGGGGTCATTATCTAGGAGCCATTAATGCTATCTAGTGACTACTTAAGAAATCTTCCATGAGATTCAATAATCCATTAATTATTTTTACTATAGATAAATTACCTTCAGAATTTTCAAATTGTATCAGGATACATATTTAACAAATAATTATTAATTACTTCTTATGTGGAGGTATTTTAAGTGACTACAAATATTAATAAGCCATTGTTTCTTTCCTCAAGGAACTAAATGTAGAGCTAGATGAGACAATCAACATATAACTAGCAATTAACTAACTCAACAGATAAGAAATGAATCTGAAGTGATTAGCCAAGACATATATGCATAACCCATAGACACAGACAACAGTGTGGTGATGGCCAGAGGGAAGGCGGGTGGGGTGGGTGAAAATGGGCCATTGTTGGGGGGGTGTTGGGGATGTCTGTAGTAGTGTCAACAATAAAAATAAAATTTAAAAAATAGATCAGGCCAGCCAGAACCAATGGCACTTAATGGAATCAACCACCAAGAAAGTATTTACTATGATTTAGATGATCTCTTTTTAATAAAGCTTCACTGAATCTAAAAATATTTTGGTGTTTACTACCCTATCAAATTCCTTTATTTTAAAGCATTTTGGAGACCCAAGATGGCGGAGGAGTAAGTGGAAGCTACACTAACCTCCTCCCAGGACCAGTCTGAATCTACAACTTAATTTTAAAGAAATCAGCTGGAATAACCAACCAAACACTAGCTGGAAAGGAGTCTTATAACCACAGAGAGACAGAAAAGACTGCTACATCACAACGTGACCAGTAGGGAGTGTGGAGACGCGGAAGGGCTGGCTGGGGTCACACAGGTGGCAGCTGAAAGGACTGAGAAACAGTTCAGCAACTGGGGATTACCCCTGAGAAGGTCAGAATCTAAACCCCCAGCTGGGCTTTCCAGCCTACAACAACAGAGTGGACAGTAAAATAGTATCCAGCTATGAAAAGCAAAAGTCACAGAGTTTCTTGCTAGCTGGAGAAAAAGAGCTCTTAAGTGGATCACATATGAAAATATTTTGGCCCCCACTTACCCTGGGCTCAAGCAGAGGGAAAGCAGAGAGGACCGGAGATGCTTGGGGAGAGTTTGGTATGGCGACTTTGAGGAGAGAACTGGGGGAGCAGCTGACCAGGTCCCAGTGCTGACTCATCCCCAGTACTGCAGGCAGACCATCCTCCTCCGGGTGGCGTCACCCTGAGGGGAAGCAAAAGCCCTATCTACAGGAATTAAGCTGCCAAACCCTTGGTCCTTAAGCCTGACAGCCGATAACAGATTGAATAGATTAACAACTAAAGAAGACAGACAAAGGCAGTAAATCCCTGGAAGTCTCCAACAGGCTGCCTAGGACCAAACTGGTACACAATCTGATATCACCAGGGGCAGATCCAGGAAGTGCAGATCAATCTAAGAAGCAGCAACAAACAAGAGTCACAAAAATGGGGAGAGAAACAACCCCCCATCGAAAGGTAAGGTAGAATCCCCAGAAATGGTGCTAAATGAAGTAGAGGGGAACAAACTATCAGATATGGAATTCAAAACATGGATTATGGAGAAGCTCAATGAGCTCAGTGGAAACTACAAAGAACTCCAAGAAAACTACAAGAAACTCCAGAAAAACTACAAGGAACTTACTGAGAATTACACCAGCATGAAAAAGGACATAGAAGCTATTAATAAGAACCAGGAGGAAATGAAGAACACAATCTCTGAACTGAAGAACACAGTAGAAGGAATTAAAAACAGGCTAGAGGAAGCAGAAGATCGGATCAGCGAGCTGGAGGACAACGTAGACAAAAACTCCCAGACATTGCAACAAAATGAAAAAAGACTGAACAAGAATGAAGAGGTTCTAAGATAGCTGCAAGATAACATAAAACGTAATAATATTCGTGTCATAAAAATTCCAGAAGGAGATGAAGAGCAAAGGATAGAAAACCTCTTTGAAAAAACTAATGACAGAAAACTTCCCTAACATGAGAAGAGAAAGAGTCATGCAAGTCCAGGAAGCACAGAGGGTCCCAATGAAGATGAACCCCAACAGGCCCACTTCAAGACACATCACAATTAAAATGGCAACATTCAAAGTCAAAGAGAGAATCCTAAAAACAGCAAGAAAGAAACAACTAATAACATACAAGGGAGCTCCAATAAGGCTATCATCAGATTTCTCAGCAGAAACACTACAAACCAGAAGGGAATGGCAAAAAATATTCCAAACAATGAAAAACAAAGGCCTACAACCAAGAATACTCTACCCAGCAAGGCTCTCATTCAAAATGGAAGGTGAAATAAGGAGTTTCCAAGACAAAAGAAGGCTAAACGAATATATCTCCACCAAATCAGCATTGCAAGAGATGCTAAAGGGTCTGCTTTAAGAAGATGAAGAAACAGAGAGAGACCGAGAGGAACACAAGTACAAAGGGGGAAAATGACAATGAATAAGTACTTATCGGTAATAACCTTAAATGTAAATGGATTAAATGTTCCAATCAAAAGACATAGGGTAGCTGAATGGATTAGAAAGCATGACCACATATATGCTGTCTACAAGAGACCCACCTCAAAACAGAAGATTTACACAGACTGAAAATAAAGGGATGGAAAAAAAATATTTAATGCAAATGACATAAAAAAAAAGCTGGGGTAACAATACTTATATCAGACTAAACAGATTTCACAGCAAAGGCCATTAAAAAAGACAAAGAAGGGCATTTCATAACACTTAAGTGAAAAATCCATCAAGAACATATGACCCTTGTAAACATATATGCACCCAAATATGTAAGAAAAAATTTGAAAAACTCCAGGAAAGATATAGACATCCATACACTCATAGTAGGGGACTTTAACACCTCATTGTCAACAATGGTCAAATCTTCAAAGCAAAGAAACACCAAAGATATTGAGGCATTGAACAACACTCTAGATCAAATGGACTTAGTCGATATATATAGAAGTTTTCACCCCAAAGAAGCAAAATATACATTCTTCTCAAGTGCACAAGAAACATTTTCAAAGATAGACCACACGGTAGAACACAAAACAAGCCTCAACAAATTCAAGAAAATTAAAATTATATCAAGCATCTTCTCAGATCTCAATGGCTTAAAATTGCAAATCAGCCTCAAGGAAAAAACTCAGACACTTAAACTCATGGAGAATGAATAACATGCTATTAAACAATGAATGGGTTAACAATGACATCAAGGAAAAAATCAAAAAGTTTCTGGAAACTAATGATAATGAACACACAACAACCCAAAACCTATGGGATACAGCAAAAGCAGTCCTGAGAGGAAAGTTTATAGCAATATAGGCCTACCTAAAAAAGCTAGAAGAATCTCTAATAAAAAATTTAACCCTACAGCTACAAGAACAAGAGGAAGAACAGCAAACAAAGCCCAGAGCGAGTAGAAGGAAAGAAATCATAAAGATCAGAGCAGAATCGGTCTCAGACATTGAGACTGAACTAACAATTCAAAAGATCAACAAAAGTAGAAGCTGGTTCTTTGAAAAGATAAACAAAATTGACAAGCCTTGAACCAGGCTCATCAGGAAAAAAGAGAGAGGACCCAAATAAATAAAATCAGAAATGGAAGAGGAGAAATCACAATCACAGAAATACAAAGGATTGTAACAAATTATTACGAACAACTGTATGGCAAGAAATTTGACAACCTAGAGGAAATGGACAAATTCCTGGAAACATATAATCTTCCAAAACTGAATCAAGAAGAAGCAGAAAGCCTGAATAGACCAATAACAACTAGTGAAATTGAAGCAGTAATCAAAAAACTCCCAGCACACAAAAGCCCTGGACCGGATGGCTTCACAGGTGAATTCTACAAAACATTTAGGAAAGAACTAATTCCTATCCTCCTCAGACTATTCCAAAAAATCCAAGAAAAGAGAAGACTACCAAACTTGTTCTATGAAGCCAGTATTACCATAATTCCAAAACCAGGTCAAGACACAACAAAGAAAGAAAACTACAGGCCAATATCGCTGATGAACATAGATGCTAAAATCCTCAACAAAATATTGGCAAACCAGATTCAGCAACACATTAGGAAAATCATACACCACGATCAAGCGGGATTCATCCCAGGGACGCAAGGATGGTTTAATAGAAAACTGAAGCCAACATGATACTCAATGGGCAAACCTGAGAGCATTCCCCCTGAGGTCAGGAACAAGATAAGGATGTACACTCTCTCCACTCCTGTTCAACATAGTGTTGGAAGTTCTAGCCACAGCAATCAGACAAGAAAAATAAATAAATAAAAGGCATCCAAATTGGAAAAAAGGAAGTAAAACTGTCATTATTTTTAGATGACATGATAGTGTACATAGAAAACCCTATAGATGCCACAAAAAAAACAACTCGACCTAATAAGTGAATTCAGCAAAATAGCAGGATACAAAGTCAATATTCAGAAATAGAAGGCATTTCTGTACACCAACAATAAAATCTCAGAGATAGAAACTAAAAGAAAAATTCCATTTACCACAAGAAAAATAAAGTACCTAAGAATAAACTTAACCAAGGAGGTAAAAGACCTGTACTCAGAAAACTACATAACGCTGAAGAAAGAAATTAAGGAAGATACAAATAAATGGAAGCATATACCATGTTCATGGATGGGAAGAATCAACATCATTAAAATGTCCATACTACCCAAAGCAATTTATAGATTCAATGCAATCCCTATTAAAATACCAATGACATTTTTCACAGACCTAGAACAAATACTTCAAAAATTCATATGGAACCAAAAAAGAGCCTGAATAGCCACAGTAATTTGAGGAAGAAGAACACGGTAGGAGGAATCACAATACCTGATATCAAACTATACTACAAGGCCACAGTAATCAAAATAGTCTGGCACTGGCATAAGAACAGACATATAGATCAATAGAACAGAATTGAGAACCCAGATATAAACCCAGGTCCATACAGTCAACTAGTATTTCACAAAGGGGGAAGGAACATCAAATGGAGTGAAAAGAGCCTCTTCATCAAATTGTGTTGGGAGAACTGGACAGAGACATTGAAAAATGAAACTAGACCACCAAATTACACCATCCACCAGAATAAACTCCAGACGAATCAAAGACTTAAATGTAAGCCGTGGCACCATGAAAGTCCTAGAGGAAAGAATAGGCAGGAAAATTTCAGATATCCCACGTAGCTACATTTTCACTCATATATCTCCTAAGGCAAGGGAAATAAAGGAAAGAATAAACAAATGGGACTACATTAAACTAAAGAGTTTCTGCTCAGCAAAAGAAAACATCAGCAAGATGAAAAGGGAGCCAACCATATGGGAAAATATATTTGCCAATGATACCTCAGACAAGGGATTGATCTCCAAAATATATTAAAAAATTATGCAACTTAACGCCAAGAAGACAGACAACCCAATTAAAAAATGGGCAAAGGACCTGAACAAACACTTCTCCAAAAAAGACATACAGAGGGTCCATAGACATATAAAAGGATGCTCAACATCACTGGCCATCAGAGAGATGCGAATAAAAACCACAATGAGATACCACCTCACAGCAGTCAGAATGGCCATCATCAACAAGTCAACAAACAATTTGTGCTGGCGAGGATGTGGAGAAATGGGAACCCTGGTGCATTGCTGGTGGGAATGCAGACTGTTACAGCCACTATGGAAAACAGTTTGGAATTTTTTCAAAAAACTAAAAATGGAACTGCCTTTGAACCAGCAATTCTATTGCTAGGATTATATCCGAAAAAGCCTGAAACACCAATTCAAAAGAACCTATGCATCCCTATGTTCATAGCAGCACTATTTACAATAGCCAAGTGCTGGAAACAACCTAAGTGCTCATCTGTAGATGAGTGGAGTACTATGTAACAGAAAGAAAGAAGGAACTTCTACCATTTGCAACAACATGGATAAAACTAGAGAGAATTATGCTTAGCAAAATAAGCCAGGTAATGAAAGAAAAATACCTTATGCTATCATCTATTACAGGAAAATAATAAACAACACTAACAAATGAGAAAAATTGAATCAGAATGTATGTAAACAGGAAATAAACTAACAGTAACAAGGGGGGAGACAGGAGGGAGAAAATGGGGTAAGAAGGGGAAGGGTCTAGTCAAAGAACATGTATCAATGACCCACGGACATGGACAACTGGGTAGGGACTTAATGTGGGAGAAGGCGGGGCAGGGTGCGGGGAAACTAGAGGGGGGAAAAAGTGGGACAATTGTAATCGAAAAACAAACAAAAAATTTTTTACTGAGGGAAAAAAAGAAAATATAAATAATGGAAATGCAAGTTCAGTGAATATTATAAGAACAAGGATTTTCCTTTACACTGTATATTTTTCTCCCTATCTGATCCCTCCAGTGTTTGACATTCTAAAGAAGTAAGCAATAATATAAATTTCTTTGCATAAAACTATAAGACCAGTCGTCGATAGAAGTTTTTTTGACCAAGACTTTTACTGGAATGTCATGCCTAAAGTAGACATTATTGGGCTCTGGTTGTTACCAAAAAGCCCTGAGGAACTGGGATTGACTTTCGAAGGTAATAAAAGCCAACGAGATAAAAGGCCTAGTATCTTGGTTGGTTGTGCGGTCCATAGCAATCATTCCAGGGAAGGAATGAGGGTTGTCCTCATGAAAGATGGCTAGAAGGGACCTTAAGGCACAATGGAAAACCAGAAGAACTTGGGAAAGACAGGTGTTTACAGGCAAGGCTGAATGCCAGGTATGTGACTCAGCTTTTGTGCCCTGAAGGGCAGACTGAAGGTCACCCTAAATGTTCCTTGAGTAAGTTCCAGCAAAGCATAACTAAAGATCATAAGTGATCATTTTCTGCTCTTGTTGTGTTTATGCATGAACAGGATAAATTAAAAATGGACTTAATGCAGTCCCTTTAATGACAAGGAGGGTAAACTTAGGGAGAAAAATCGCAATTCAAGGAGAATCATAATGCTCTGTGGTAGACTATAAAGTAGTGCAGCTAAGCATCTTTAAAGTTTCTTTTATTTTCATTTAAAATTTGTTTCATTTGAAAGTTAAACTATGTCTGTGGTATCATTCAAGATGTTTAATTTACAGGCAAGAAGAATGTCAAATGCCTTGCAACTGGATATCTTTCCAATAAGACAGTCTTACAGATTTAGAGACTTGTTTATGGGTTATGTTACATAAATTAACATGTGTTTTCTGTTTTCAAAGGGCATAAGCCTGTGATCTCATTACCTGAGTGATTATCTGTACGTATAGGCCGCACTTAATCCTGTCTGCAGCGCTGCCTCCTGAGACTCAATGGTTTGGCTGAACAAAGTGGCTGGGTTGGTGAAGTATAAGGTTGTCTGTGGAGTTCACTTTTAAACTGGTTTCTCTTTTCTGTCCTAATGGCTTGGACAGAAAGAGCCTGGAGATCTGAGAGAGGCGAAACCTAAATTATTTCCCTCAGCCAAAACTAAGTATAGTGGGCAAAAGCGTTTTGGACAGGTGAGATGTGCCTGGTACACCTTCCTCCAAAGAAGCCTTTTTTTTCCCCTATCCTGCCTTTTGTCATCTAGTGGTTATAAATTGAATGATGTCTTTTAACCCTGTTGCCAAATCTGTTGCCCCCAGAATACAGCAAGGATGCCAGACTGTTAAATAAAGCACGCTGTTGTCCGGGGACAGCCAACTGACCTGGAGTCCGCACGATCCTTCCCCATGTGGGAAGGCCACCCTCCCCTCCGCAGGCCCACTCTTATTAGAGATTTCTCGACCTAGGGGTAGGTATGACGACGACCATGTCAAGCTTGAAGCAGCTAGAGGAGCTCGAGACCTTTTCCCATTGTCTTTTATAAGATTACAAAAGGTCTTAAGTCTGAGAGGGAGGGGACTTTTATTTTTTATTGTTAAAGCAATTAATTAATTAATTAAGAAGAAGAAGAAGAATATATGAAAGGGTGAAGCAGGAGAGCTTGTATGTACAATCCATGGGCATGGACCTGGAGGGGAGATTGCTGTGGGGGGGTGGGGGTGCTGGGCGGAGGGGAGCAAATGGGAAAAAATTGGAACTATTGTAACAATATAATCAATAAAATATACTTTAAAAACAAAAAAAATAAAAGTTTTAACACACACACACACACACACAAAAAAAACATTTCCATGTATATGGTCTGCTGGGAAATATACTTTACTCTCTATTCACTCCCTGAAGTAGTCGTTCATGGTTTATTTGACCACTCTAGGGTTCAAGTTCTCTTATTTGAAAATAAGAATGAAAATCACTTCAGTTATAAAGCCTGGCATCAATGCTACTTTTAAAGAGCTCATGATTCATTAAACCACTTCATAGTTTCTGTACCCAAAACCTCGATTATGTGCTCAAGTGCCACCAAAGCTTTATCAATGAGTACACTCACACACCACTCACAGAAAGCACTTGCACTGTGAAGGGCATGTGTTCATATAGTAAATGCCACAAATACAGAGCTTTAAATAATTATGATACTCACACTTAAAACAGAGCCCATTGTTGGATTCAGCTAAGTGCAAAAACCCAGGCATACAATTAACTATTAATTTTAATGCTACAAATGTCATATACTATGGATATAGGAGGCTATATATGTTGTTGTCTTCACTAATATGTTCAATATTTGAACCAAGCAAGGGTCATGGCAAAATAACATCTACAGAAGTACAAAACCATTGCTAAAATTCAATACAAAACTTAAAACGAAACTAATTAGACCATATGACGTATGTTGGAAAAGATTCACTGAACTTTGTCAAAACTTTAAATGCCATCTCAAGACCAACTTGAACTTTCCATGAATTTATGCATATGTATTGCTAATTCACCTGTAAAGTTTTTCCAACTTCTAAACTAGATGATTTTACTTTTAAGCTTATAATAAAGTAAAATTTTAAAATATATATTTAAATGGTGAATTAATGTTTTTTTAGTTATAAAAGTTCAGATGATCTTTCCAAATAGCAGCATCTACTAAGGAGATACAGTACATTGAAATTATTTATATCTCCTTTTGGGTATAAAGAAGAGATTCAATGAATCTCATAATGTATTAACGTGAACTGCACAAGCTATTTACATTTCAGACATCTTGTTCATGGAGGGGAAAAAGAAGACTGAAATAGATTTACACGTGATTGAGACACCACTATGGAATTTTTTAAAATCTTGATTCTATGAATTTATATGGAACTAAATTTTTCAAAGTATACACATGTATGGGGTATGAGAACAATATCAATTTTAAATGTCTGATCTGCATAATACTTTTACTAAACATTCTGGCACAACATCAGATACCTTCTTACTAAGAAATCCAGAATATCTATTTGGATCTGCATTAAAATGGGTTTTACATGATGCTAATCAATGCATCAATTATCTATGTTTAAACAGTTTCACTATAATTTTTTACATATAAAACAAAAATGTAATATTGTAACATCTGAAATTGAATTAATGTATTAGTTGGTAAAATTAAAATTCTGAGAACAGAATGTTTGAACAATTGTTGCATATTCTTAAATATGTGTTCTTCTTTTCAATTTAAATTTGCTTTCTAGAAACAATATAGATAGACAGCCATCTTGGTCTTTAAATGTCCAAACTTTTTAGAAGTTTTAGTAGTTAATTAAACTGACATTATGGAAGAAAAGCTGATGAAAAACAGAAGACAAATGTTCTTCAAAATACTAGATACTCTTAGATTTTTAAAAACATTAATTTTTAAAAAATAATTGCCCTATATAATTTTTCTTAAATAACCATGGAGTTGCTTTTATTTATTTGGGCTCCTTGATGCCTTATTCTAGTGCATTGTGAAACTAACACAAGAACTTAGGTTTATACTCTATCCTAGGGACTCTCAAATTTTTTCTCTCTATACATTGTTTATAAGAATTACATTTACACACCACTGTCTGTGGTGTTCACCATTTATATAAGTTACTCTCAGAAAGGGTAGGTGTGAACTGCTATGTAACTTAACACCATCCATATTTCCTTTCACACTGTATATTTACACAATGGAATACTCCATGGTCATAAAAAAAAAAAAAAAGGAACTCTTACTTTTTGTGACAGCTTGAATGGACCTGGAGATTATTATGTTAAGTGAAATAAACCAGCCAAAGACAAATACCATATGATCTCACTTATGTGTGGAATCTAATGAACAAAATAAACAGGCAAACAAGAGAGAGGCAGAGGCATGGAAACATGGAACAGACTTACAACATATATGCATGAGCCGTGGACATGGACAGCAGTGTGGTGATGGCCAGGGGGAAAGAGGGGCAGGGGCTGGGTGGAGGTGGGCAAAGGGAGGTGGACGGGGGCATCTGTAATAGTGTCAACAATAAAAATAAAGTTAAAAAAATTAACCTCAGAACTGGTCGAATTTTATCTCCTTTAAATCTTAAAGTATGGGTTGGGGAGAGTGTGGTTCATCACACAAGAGCATGTTAAAAATTTAGGATCTAGTCCCTACTCAAATCTGCTTGATCAAACCAATTATGACTAGTATAGATCAAATAAAACAAAGTATGCAAAAGTATTGCAAAGGAAATACTCTGGCTGCTTAGTACCTAACAGGTTCTGTAAATGCAGTGATAATATTTGGAGTTTCATGGGCCCCTCTCAACTAAAACAAATTACTATGATGTGTTATGGAACATAATAAATTATATATGAAATGGTTTACATTTGCATTGATGCCAAGAAGAGACAAACATTTCTATTTGAGACTGTAGAGTCAACCGGGAAATTTTCGAAAAGTTTAAACAACTGCACTGAACAAATCACTTGACACAGATGAGTGTTTTTCAAAATGCACTGAGTAATGGCTTAATTATGCAGGTAAAAATTAGATTTTAAAAAAGATTGGTGAAGTCTCAGCTGCTTTCAATATGTGATTTGTTGTCCTCAATTGATTATTAAAATTGTCAAATATAATTGTATCAAAATTAATCAGTTTGAGAAGCACAATAAAAAACTGTCAAATATTAAATGAATCTTTCATCCCTTTGTGTTTAAAGGCCATTCTTTTGTTTGAGTAAAAGTAATCCTAGATTCTTTTAAACAACTATGCATTAATTTTACAATATGGTTCTCTAAAGTCAGGTTATAAGGAGAGATCATTGTGTTCACTGTATTGACAACAAAAAGGAGACAACAGGATGAATTTTACACCCAAGACCCTCCATGATAGGATCCAAAAGTACTTCTCCAGCTCCCTTTCATTTCCTGCGTGCTTCCCCCGACAGCAATTGCCATTCTTTAGGTGGTCCATGCCTATTCACATCTCCATGTTTTTGTGTATGCTACATCCTGTGCCAGGAATATCCTCCTCCTGTCTTCTTCCTTTCTATCCTTAAGTTTGGAAATTTATTTGCCAACTTTTAAGATATTAGACAGGCAGTAAAGAGTGGGGAGGTTAGGGAGTAGCTACTAGTGGATAGAAGAGTACTGAAAGGTAATGGAAAAAACACAAGAAAGATTAAATTAAAAAAAACAAATAATAGTCTCTTTGTATCTATTCTCACAAGTCAAGGCCAATTATCTACAGGGAAGTATACATAGAATTTGATATGTGTTATTGTTATAGCATTTGTCTTATTATATTGTAATAACACTTTACATGCCAGCTTCTCCCAGGAGACCAGGCACTTCTCCAGAACAGAGACAACAGACCATCCATTCTGGCACTCCATTAGCACAGTGTTTTATACGGTGTGCTTTCAGCAATGCTCTTTGAAAGAAGGGATACATTTTTTAATGATTAGGCATTAAGATAAATCCCTCCATGTAAAATCTTTCTTTTATTTTTTATTGCATGCCTTGTAGCAATGGCAAGAAAACAAAAATGACAGACATTTATTGAGGACTTGTCTAGTTCTAGGCACAGTGCTAATAGCTTTACCTCTATTATTTATCTCATTTAATGCTCAAAACTCCTCTGAGGTGGACACAATTATGATCCTCATTTTAGGATAAGAACACTGAACAAAAAGAGATTACACATTTATCAAATGGTAGTGTCAATAAAAAAATCTCAGGTTTTCTGCCTCCCTCACTTTCCATTTTGAACAAATACTAAAAGCAACATCTTACATGATTGATATGAGAGCTAATAAAATGTTTTAGCCAGTGGCATAAATAGCAAAACATATGAAAATAATCTCCTAATAACTGCAAAAATAAATGATTCTTCATAAGAAAGTTTCCACTGCTTTCCTCTTTCCATCAGGCACTGTATTTATTAATGCATTATGGTTGTTATATAAAGAGGTTCTATTATTTACTCTGGTATTATTCTACTTATATATGCCTAGTTCACTACTATATGGTCTTAACTTGAGTCATCCTACCCTGAATTATTTCATTAAATTAATGTATCCAATTTTGCTTCGAAAAGCTTTGCATTTATTTTATAAAATCATATAAAACAATGTAAGCATATAAAGCAATATAAAAATAATTTAAATATTAAATCTAATACTTGAGTAAAAGAATTTTAGGTAGTGATTTATTGTCCTAAAACTTTATTTTAAATTTACAAAAAATAGTGTTGCCTTTTTGCACAATTTACTCCTACACAGAAAAAATCTACTATTAATGCATCTGAAATTAACTTATAACCATAATATGCTTTCAGTGTTTGTAAATTAACAAGAGAAAAGTAAACTGAGTTAAAATTCAATCATTCATAGAAACCACAACAGTGTTCAACTATGGGGGGTGGAGATTAATTTGAATGAAAATTGAAGAAATATTTGAAATCAAGAAGAGGTGATGCATCTTGATCAGTGTCTTAGTTATCCAAAAACATATTTTCCAATGTAATTTAGCCTTCTGTTATTATATTATATTGAATATTTTATTTTTAATTCTTCTGAAAGAGACTTTCCTTGAAAAACATAGTTTTAACATTGTTTTTACTAATTCTATATTATCTAGTCTGAAGTGGTTTATACTATTAGAATCAAAATTGAATTTGCCTTAGCTAATTATTTTAAAAGAAAGCTAAAAACAAATTTTACTTCCTTATTGAAGAGGATGTAACCAAGGACCTCCTTGTGGGCAAGAATGAATTATTTTCTTAGGATTTTAAAATTATTTCTATCAAGCTTAGATAAGTATAAATATATGTGTGTGTGTATAAATATATACATATATATATATATATTTCCTGGCTGGTTTGGCTCAGTGGATTGAGCGTCGGCCTGCGAGCTAAGTATCGCTGGTTCGATCTTCCAGTCAGGGCACATCAGAGAAGGAAAACTCTGATTCCAAAAAACCTCCGCTGCCTTGCGGCATACCTCTTCAGGGGAAAGGCTAAGGGAGTAAACCCCGACAGAAAATCCGGAGCCGGAGTCCCTAAGGCAGTTTGACGTTGTAGTCAACACTGGCAACTCCTGCGGCGCACCTGAAGCCAAGCTGTATTGACTCCGTCTTTCCCTTGGATCCTTCAGCTGCGAAGAGGGGGGGGGGTCTGCTGCATGGGCAACAGCAGACCCTCCATATCACCCTGCCCAGGCTCTGTAGCTTCAGCTTCACTGGAAAGGACACTCCAGCGTCATCGCAAGATGTCGATTCAACACGGGAGGAGACAGATACCGTGTCACTCCCGAGTCGGACTGCACAGCCATTCTCGGCGGTGCAGATAGACTCTTAAGAAGCTACACCATCGTCTCTCGAGACGGACGGCTGCCGACGACGACGATATATATATTTGCTACTTCAGATAAGATGTAAAGTTTCTATGATATTTATATGATTAATCATAATACCAGCATTGTTTTGTCATTGTACTCTTAGGAGAGATAAGGATACACACATGTAAGACAATATGTTCTGAAATATGTTCTGAACTATTCTTGGTTGGAAAGTAGCTGGAAAACACTATGCTGTCTTCTTTACCAGTGTGAAAAATCTTGCTTCCTTATTAAGGCATCAGACAATGCATTTATTACTTCATTGATAATTTCATGGACATTGGCTAGGTACCCACAGTGTGCCAGGTCAAATCCCACATGGCCCCTACCCTCAAGGAGTTCAAGATCTAGTAGGAGAAAAAAAATCCTGAAACAGCTTCTACAAAAAGATATATATATTTTTAACACTAAGGCCATTTTATTTATTAGGAATTATTTAATCATCAGCACTTTGAATAATACCAAACAATTTCTACAAGATTTTGTCTCACATTTATAAAGACATTACGCCTTCCATCAATGAATGTGCAGCTTTGTGAAGAGGTATCTACAAGCAACTATTGCAACTAATTTTGCTATGATTTGATAAATTTTGTAATGGGGCTAGGTGCCTGTAAGATTTTATACATGCAGACTAGTTTTAATGCAACATTTATTGTAAAAACACCACCAAAATTATATTTCCACTAAGTTTAACCTTTATTGACTTTTTTACAGCTTATTTTCCAAATATTTTAAAATATGTTTTACAGAAAGGTTTCAGTTTTAACTCTTTTTACAACAATCAATTCTTTCCCATTAACATGCATATATCATTATTTAACATTATATTGAGATAAAATGGAATGTTGACTTGTAATTCAGAATGGACATGCCTGGTCTCATGCTAATACTATGTCCAATTATTTTCAAGTGTTTTGAGACTGTTAAATGAAATATGTCCATTCTGGCATGAACCCTGGTACATCCAGGGTATGCTAAGCAGAAGCATACTGGTCAAAATTCCTCCCTGTGGCTCTACCAAACCATATTTTTAATAAAATTACCAGTGAAAACCAATAAGGAGAAAAATTACTTTAAATTACATATTTTAAATATTAGATATTATCCTCATCATTTATTTAAACATTGCTATATTATTTCTAGTTCTTTTGATTTGGTTTGTTTGATTTATTTTGATTTTGGACCCTTGTTTTTCTATTTTCTTTATTGCCATTAAAATAATCATACTCATCACCTGATATTTTTGTAGATAAAACATTGTTTATTAATTTAAAAGTTTGTATTAAATAAAACTGACTTAATTTATTAGCTCAGTTTATTCAGATTCAAAATAGAAGGAATGAAAATAGACATTCTAAAGGAGGTATGGCAATTCATGAGGCAGAAGTGGCAAAGTTCTGTAGTACATGGTCTAATGTACAGCCCCTGCAGGACTGAAGAGCACAGTCCTCCAGCTGGTGAGAATATTGCTGGCAGACAGATCTAAGATAACATCCTTCTTTGGAACTGCCTTGCCTGAATCCTCCTCCTCAAAGTCATGCGGTCCTTCCAGGGACAACCTGAAGCCAATGACTTATTCATGTACAGCTATAGCCACATACCCACTTTGCTTATACTAAGTACAACTCTAAAGGTGCATCCCTTCTGCAGATATCCCTGTGGATCATCTGAAGTTGTCACTGAGACTGCATCACAGCTGTTCTTTTCCGATTTCCTCCCTTTCTTTCCAGTGTTAATTTCTAGATTGCATCCATAAATCCCTCTTGCTTGTTACTCTCCTTCTCAAAGTCCATTTATAGGGAAATTGTCCAGCAAACTTTCAGAGAGAATCAATTGGCTTCCATCTTACCTGGAAAAATCTAGTTTATTCTGTGATTAAATGACTTGGGAAGGAAACAGGCACCAGTCTCTGCAAAAAAAAAAAAAAAAAAAAAAAAAAAACCTGACAATTTAATATTTACTTAAGCATGCAAAGAAATTTCATTTTTCTCTCCCCTTACGGGTTTTACTTAAACAATGCAAGAAGGATTTATTCAGCAGCTTTAACCTGAAATGACAATACAGGAGAAAAATGACAAACATTTAGGATAATAGCCTTCTAGAAAAGATTAATAGAATTCAGGTGCCCATAATAGGCTCACTGCAGATCCTCAAAATGGTCCTTTCTCACACTGGACAAAGGCTGCCACAGTGCCCACGTTTATTCCTCCTCTTTAAAAATATAAAATTCATTTCATGTGTCTCTTCCATGTTTAGTTATATAAAAAGGAGGAGGAAAGTTAGAGCTAAGTAGAGCCACAGCTCACAAATATTTAGAAAGGAAGTACTTTTGACTTATCTCCTTTAGGTTCCCTATTTGAAAGATAAAGGGCTTGAGAGCCTGTATAATTAAATTTTAGAATTAAGTTGGTATTTTTTTTTTCATAATATTGTGTTACATTTCTACAAAAGGTTTTGTGCCCTAAACATGCATATATGCACAGAGTACCTCAATTATCATGGCCTGCAGTTTGGTGGGAGCAAACAAAAACAAGTAAACAACTGCATAGCAGTTTGGTAAGTTATATAAGACAAGTAAGTTCAAGCGTACCTTTTATGGTTGTGACTAAAATCCACAATAGTTACATATATAATATAGATACATACGAGTGTGGATTTTAGCCTTGACTGCATGAACACACACTACCAATTTAAATTATTGAATTGTAAAACTGATAATAGAGCTCTCTACCATAACAAATATATATATATATATAGATAGATACTTAATACATTTAGCTTCATATTTTAGGTGTTAGATGTGGTTTTATCAAAAAGAATACAAACACTATTATTAATACTTCTAAAATATTATTGATAATAAATAATTTTATAATTGCCACAAGGCATAGCAAGCTGTGAAGTAAAGTTGATTAATGCCCTTCTGATGCAGATTGGAAACACCAAAGAAGTACATTAATCAGAACTACTGCATTGCTTGTCATGTTCTATCACTTAAGTATTCCTCATATTACTTTAGCCACTAAATTTTAAATGAATCTAAATAACATATTGCATTAAATTAACTTACTCTCTAAGAAATCAATTCTATAGATATTAATTGTATATCTGAACATTGAAAATATATTTGCCTGAGAGTGATATAACCATTTGCAACTCAGATCATATTTATTGGCCTGCCATTGGCCTATTACAAATTATGCAACTCAGTTTTCTTTAGAATATATCCCTACTTGATGAGAATAGATCCTATATATCATTGAAGCCTCAAAGGGGGAGACACAATTCATTTTCCCAAAGACTCATGGGGTAGCATTATAAGGTGTCCACTTGCTCTGCAGACCTTAAAACTCAGCATCAGATATTCAGACAACAGCCTTAAAGAGTCTACTTAACAGATCACACAATTGCACAAAATCAAATCCCTTAATAAATTCTGCTTTTCTCTGTGAATATGTGTTTATACACACACATAATGAATCTGTTTTTCTGACTGAAGATTCACTGATACAACTATCCTTAAAAAGTCAAGCAAAAGAAATTTTGACTCTAATAAAGGAAAAATATTTGCAGAAAACAACAACCAAGAAAAAAAAAAGTACTGTCCCTTCATCCTGAAGCTAATCAAAGAAATGTCTTGATAAACTCATTAAGCTCTACTGATAATGCTGAGAGTGTTGCTGAGAGTGTGCTCATTATCATGTGTAATTTAATAGATATTTGCTTTTCTAAAGCAGGGATCTTCAAACATTTTTTCTTGCATTATTCTGTTTTATTACAAACCCCTATCAGTAAATTTGGGGATACATGAAATTATATTATGCATATTCATATACTTTATGAATCATTTGTATGTAATTATATTAATCTGTATATCAATATTGTAAAGTTTTTATTTTATTTTTAGATACAAGTAAATAGAAATTGGAATTCAGAATTACCTCTGTATAGTAGATCCCCTCATCTAGGAGGATATATCTCAAGACTTCCACAGATAGCGCCAAAGTCTCTCTCTCTATTGTTTTTCCTATACATACCTATATATTTATATACATTTCCTACATATGCATACCTTTCTCCTAAATCAATTTCTTCAACTCTGCTGCTCTGTGGCAGTGACTTCTTCATAGGCAGATGCAGCTTATCCAGTAATTTAAAATTTTTTCAGTCCAAAAATATTCCTGAATCTGTGTAAACATTCCTTACTTGGAGTAAATGGTTTCTTTCCAAGGAATCCTCAACTAAGGTCTTCGTATAGGCTCAGCGCTCTCTGGCATAACATGTTACTCAGTCAGAACACATTTTCCACTTGCAACTAAGCACTATCATGCACTGCAGCTGTAACTTTTGCAGTTTGACCTGCAACAGCAAAACTAGAATGAATTTCTTTTTCTTTCACAATTTCATAGACAGAAGTTTTTTCTTATTGTAGATCTCAGCAACCTCAACATATGATTTTCTTTTCTTATGGAATGAACTTTACAGCTTCTTTTTGACATATACAGTTTTCCAGCCTCACTACTCTTGAGCTTTGGGGCCGTTATTGAATAAAATAAGGGTGAATGGAATACAAACACTACGACAGTGTGACACTGTGACAGTCGATCTGATAACCAAGATGGCTACTCAGTGACTGGGGGTGGGCAGTATATCCAGTGTGAGAAGGCTGGGCAAAGGAATGATTCCCATCCCACACAGTACAGAGCAGGATGGATCAGGAGGTTACAAGATTTTATCACCCTACTCAGAACGGTGCACAGTTTCAACTCATGAATTGTTTATTTCTGGAGTTTCCCATTTAATATTTTTTGGACCCTGGTTGACTGTGGGAAACTAAAACCATGGAAAGTAAAACCTTGGATAAGGAGGGATCTATTGCACATGAAATTTCATCTTGAGCATTCACTAGCCTGGTATGCAGTTACTTAGAATGGAGCAAATGGTCATTGGAGAGACTGTCCTTTAATTTAGAACCCCCGACCCCACTAAATCCTTGTAGCTTTCCCACAGTCATTGAGAGGACCAAAAACACCCCAGTGTGCATATGTTCCCTAGGTTAGCAGTATGTCATCTGGTTGAGATGCTGTCACTGATCTTGAGCTCCAGAGAACAGGCTGGGCCTGGCAGTCTGACCACACTTGCTTGTTATTATTTTCCCACTTGTAGTTGTAGTCAGTTAACAGAAATGTTCTAGTTGATAAGATTTACATTCTCCTTCACCTACAGCATTCTTCAAAAACCAGTCACTTTGTCGCATTCACAAACATAGTCTGTAAATTCTAAGAAGGGTTGACAAGGGGATTGTAAGCAAGAAAAACTAAATGTTAATGTTAAAATTTGAAAAATATAGATAAAATTTCCAGTAAAACAAAAAATAATTTTTATTTTCCTATCCATTGTTGTAAGATTATATAAAAACACCAACTTTATTTCCAGTATTATAGTTAAACTAATTATTTTCACGAGTTAAACTTTGTCTAATGGCTTAATAAAGTTCCAATGCAAATGACTTTGTAGCAACCCACATTCAAATCCAAAAGCATAATATGGTCCAAATCCTGGGTAACATACAAAATTTACAACTATGTTTATAAAATTATGTTTTAAAGTTAACCAAAATTTTTCTGTTTAATGTAAACAAAATTTAAAAAGCAATTACAGTTGCTTTTTAATGTAGGCAGGAAATATATATATACATGCACACACAAATGTATACATATATGTATGTGTGTAAATATGTGAATACATATATGTATATATAATTATCCCACATAAATAATTAAATTTAAAAACTGCTATATTTGCAGACTTAAAAATTTTATATTTTATAAATTAGTTCCCTATGACATAATACACCTAAACTACCCTTGCATATATATATTTCTTGTTGTAAATGAGAGTTTACTGGCTTATAGAGAAGCAGAAAGAGATGATGACAACATTTCTAAACTTGTGGCTAAGAGTCATTTCCATGATATATTTCTCCTATCAGAGTTTATCACCAATTTACATAATTGATGTTTCATCTACAATACCACAATGTTTTATACAATATAGATAATTAGCCAGTCCTCACTTCCAGCTGTTCATTTCTATCCTCTGAGGAGTCTCATGTTATAATGGACAAAATGTCAGGAATAATTAGGAATAGTGATGGTGGCAACTATGCTATCAAATAACATGCTATCAAACACCTCGAAGTGCACCTTTAATGCTTTGCCTTTGAAGAAGATAGCTGAAAATGATTTAGAAGTCTTTCTTACACTTCGATTTTTCTTGATGCAAAACTAATAAGATTCTGAAAAATAAAATCCAAATTGCCTTTATGGACATATATATGGTGTGCAAAGCTTGGATTTATATATTTATTTTTATATTTAAGGTAGTACAATCAATTGAACACCCAGCACCCACAGTATTACCATATTTTGGTATGTGTAATCACATGGTAGCTTACACGTATTTTGAAAGCTAATGAAACTGTTTATCATGATGAATGAAATCAGTAGAAATAATGTCTTATTTTGCTTTGGAAGTAAATACATTTATCTTTAATGATACCAATACATATATGTTTTCTTTTTAAGTGACCTAATATGTGCTGTGTTTGTACAATATGTTCTCCAATAGTGGTTCCTCAGGGTTATTTAGTGGAGGGGAGGAAAGCACAGTATACTCTCATATTATCATATTCTATCTAATTCACAAAATATCACTTCTGTCAAGTTACATAGAAACCATTTATGCTAATCCTGTCATACATAGCTGACCATGAAGAAACTGGTAACTTTTCATTTCAAACTGTAAAATAAATTTTTAATATAAATATATTTCACAATATAACATATATATTAGATTTTATATTATTTAGAATAGTAACACTTTTATCTGTACTTTCCTTCAGCTTTGAAAGTGTTCACCTTTTCGTATTACTAGACGGTCTCTTCTTTCATCCACTCACAGGCTCTGTGAGATAATGCAAAGATGTATGTCTAATATGACAGATAAAAGCTCAGAAAATAAGTGATGTATCCAAGGTCATACAGCTGCTAAATAAATGTCATTAGAAATAGCAGCCAGTCTTTTCTGGTTTTTATTTATATTATATAAACCCTGCTCTAACTCTCCTAACATCGCAGTATTTGTACAAGAAAGCCAGACTGATAACACTTCCAATATTTTTTTTACTAGTTAGAACTGTAAAAAGTATCCCTTAAGTTATAAATATTTGCCCTGGCCAGGTGGCACTATTAGTTGGAGAGTCATCCTGTACACCAAACGTTTGCAAGTTCAATCCCCGGTCAGGGCACATACATGGATTGTGGGTTTGATCCCCTGGTCAGGGTTATACAAGAGGCAACCAATTTGTGTTTCTTTCTTACATCAGTGTTTCTCTCTCTCTCTTCCTTGCTCTCTAAAAAATCAGTGAAAACATATCCTTGATTGAGAAATTATATATATATAAATAAATATAAATTTAATAATATTACATATTATTAAATATAATATAAATATAAACATTACATATTTATGTTAACATTATTAAATTTAATGTATATTAATATCTGATATATTTAATATATTAAATACTAATATGTAAATATAATTAGATATAAATTTAATAATATATACATATAATTATATATAAATTAAATATATATTTAATTTCAAAATAAATATCTAATACTTATTAAGTGTAATGAAACATGAATTTGACATTCACAGTCTTAAGATTATACAGTTACATAACACAAAGGTGTTAAAGGTTAGAGAAAGAATATTTAGGTCTTACATATAACCTTCATTCCAAAACGCTTATGTGTATCAGCTCAGCTTCAACCAAAGTCAAGTAATGCCCAACCTAGGAGGTCAATATTCAGTTTCACATGTAGAAATGAGCAAGAAATGCAACAGAAAAAGTAAAAAGATGACCCTTGTGATTTCTTGGATTTCTCAAATATTTTCATGGAAAAAAAAAAGACACAAGAAATCTTATGTAAGGGACAGATGCTCAGTGATATTTATTCCTGGGACCACACTTTAGAAAATCATAAGGAAACTGGGTCCTACAAAAGTTTAAATCCTTGAAGATAAAATAATTCCCTGGCACCTTCTAAATCCATGCCAATCAAGTAAAGAGGGGAGTGATCCTGGAAGAGAATCTAATGCCTCATTTAATGAGGGACTCTAGATTCTTACCAATTAGGCCATTCCATACAGTCTAAAAAGAAGACTGCTATTGGATTAAGTTTAATGCCACAAAACAGGTTGACAAGATAACTGAAATTAATTTTTTAAGTATTTTATTTATTTATTTTTAGAAAGAGGGAAAAGGAGAGAGAAAAAGGAGAGAAACATCGATATGTGAGAGATACATCATCGTCACTCAACCAACTGAGCTATGCCAATCAGGACAATAACTATAATTCTTAAGAACTCCAAATCCTTAAAAACTTCCTAAACATTCAAGGAATAGAAAACCAACACAGATCACTTCCCTCTTTAAGTTTGGCAAAAATTTCACATCACCTACATGCCACGTGTTACCATCCAAGTGACATGTGCTTATGATCTGGTAGTTGAGAAATTTTTGAGGATGAAATGTGTACCTTTCCTGAGTATGGATACTTTCTTGATTTTTCCAACTCAAGAAATGAATAAAGCTGAAAATTACTCCAGTGATGCTACTGATGCCAAAGGTACCTTTAGCAGATGTTTATAATGATGAATGACTCTAAACTAGAAAAGCTCAAAAGGAATGCTTTACAGTTCCTTAAAATAAGATTTTAAATACATATATATTTATATTTTCAATAATTCTTTGCCTGATGAATATTTATGAGTTTACATAGAAGCTAACTTGATGCTGTGGTTGGAAAGTTAATAATTTACAAAGACTGCTTTGTAGTCTAATGGCAGCACTTGACTTTTGCTACTGTTTGAGGGCTGGTAACTTTGATGTTTCTGTCTTAAATTAAGAGAAAAGAAAGAGTCAGGTATCAGTTTTTCTGAGGGGGTTCTTTTAACTGAGCTCCATGAAGCCATAATGTCTTTTAACAAGAATATTGATTGCAAAATAAAGCCTTGTTCCATTATCTTCTTAGAGGAAGCCCAGATAGAGGTATTTTAAAAGTTGGAGTAACATCACTTCTTTGCTGAATGTAACTACAATGTTAACTCTTTGGAGTGCATCAAAGGAAAGTTTTCAGAGGAAATTTCTATGTAAGCGAATCTTTTCTTCCTCCACAATTTAAAATAAAGAGAGAAAAACCATGACACAATTTCCTCTGACTGTGAATATGATTGTGCTTTAATGTAGAGAAAAGCTCTACACCACTAGATTTTACTTACTGGTTGGATAACAACTGTGAAAAATGAGCATTATTGCCTTATTCCTTGAGACCTAGGAAATGACAGGTAATGGTTCTTCCAGGTAACCAGTGGTGCCAATTACCGAGCCCCAGTGTCCAGTGAAGCTGGCAGACTGAGCTCAGCAAGTTGAAGCCTTGCATACTGAGTGTGCTTAGTGAAAACTCAGAGGATTTCTTTATCCAGTGGACATTATCTTTAATTATTCATCTTCACTGCAGTTGGTTATTCCCAAATTCCAAACATACTATTAGAATTCAGCAACCCTGCCATTTTATATTATAATAAAGCATACAGCTAAAGCTAAACTTAAAACTTGAAAAATGTCAAATAATAACTGAAAATTTCATTGAGCAACTCAAACAATTACAAGTTTTTCTTTGAAATATGAAACATTGATATATGGGAAACATGATTTCTGATACCCAAGCAAATATAAACTAGGACTAATTGAAATGTTTTGAATTCATTAGCTGAGGGTTTATATTTAACAAACTGCATTGGGACTCAACCACATAAAGATAGAACACAAGGCAATGAAATGATTCTAATAGTAAGAAGGACAGAATTCTGAATCTAAGCTACTTACTCACTAGTAACTAAATAGTAACTAACTAGGATTATGTAATTGGTAAAAGTTTGAAAGACCAACATAATTTTTAATTAGTCAAAGAACTAGTTTTCAATATATTTGCTGTTGCCTGGTGGGAATTCCAGAAATGAAAGAGAGATGGTACCTTTACTCTGACTTAATAACTAGTCTGACAATTATGTACAGGCAATAAGTAATAAGTATTTATTAAGAGAGTGCTTTTTAAATTTCTATACTAAAACACAACTATATCACAATGGTCATACAAATGGTTCAAAGCAACTTAGGTCATTGTTCTAATGATACTATGTGAGTAATTGATAAGAATGTTAAGTACTTTAAAATTTGATGAGTTTCCATATAGTTGACTAGTTCAAGATTTTTAAACATTTTAAAATGTTGTTTTTCTAATTGGTCTCTTTCCAGAAGAATTTAACATTAATTTATTATTTCTGATTTTAAGCTTTTTCATGAGCAGCAATAAGCCATATCCTGAGTTAACATACAGAGAGCAAAGCAAAAGTAGGTTTACAGTCATCAGTACATGAAACACAGAGTTTATTCTTGTATTATTGTTTATTAATTATTGTATTTTCCATAAGAACAACTTAAAACCTACTTTTGCCTCAGACATTGAAAATACCTTAGGCCTTCCAAGAGTTTTTCCTCAGTTCTTTTGATAAATCTGGTTTCTCTTCTTTGCAAAGGCATCTCAGGAGAATCTTTCTAAACTCTGTCTATGACATACTAATATTCTGAAAAATTTACTTTTTTTTTTCCTTTTTACAGCATCCAAGTCACAGGATTTAAAAAATCTATTCATCTAATCTATCATTCTCTATCTATATGTGGGTAGGTTTTGTCCACTGGTATTTATTTCAACTTACCAAATTTCTATAATAATATGGGGATCAAAAGAGCTTGCTTCATTGCTTAGTGCTTTCATTGACTTGTCCTACAGGGGATCGATAATCATCCAAGGATGCACCCTAGGATCTTCAATACAAAATGGAGATTAAAGAAGAAATGGAGGTGGTTAGTCACACAAATAATGTCATTGAGAAACTCACCAGAGCTATGAATAAGTCAGAATATGTGGAGAAACTAATCACCTTATTAATTAGTTTTTCTCAGAATCATTCAGTCTTATAATCTTCTAGGAAATTAAGTTGCTCAAAGGCTCATAAATCATATATACCTTGTCATCCCTACCATTGCTCTAATGAGAAAATACTTTTTAAGTAACATGTTTTAGCAGGTATTTTCAAACTTAATTGGTTGTATTTTCCTATTGCCATGCAAATAAAAATAAAATTACTAAGTTGAAGTTCTGTACAAACTGCACACAATTTTTTTTTCTGCTGGCCACAAGGAGTTCTGTGCTTTTCTTGTGCTTAGCTTTGTATTTAAGAAGTATAGCATATACATCTAGAAAAGGGCAAAAACAATTTACCCTGAGGTTATGTTTTTATAAACAAAGCAATTTTAGATAATTACACAATACAAGCAGACTGAGTTTGAAGTTACATTATGCAAACTGTACGATCACGTAATGCCTTAGCCAACCACTGCCAAGGGATTGGAAATTTTATGTCTTGCATTTAGCTCTCATATTAACTAATGTGGGAACTTGAAGTAGTCATCTTTTCACTTGGTCTCAGTTTCCTCATCTATAAAATGAAGTACTTGGCTGAAATTATGTCAATGATTCTTTCTTCTAATACTGTGTTTATCTCAATTCTCACTTCATTTTAGCTTCCAGAACATAGCCTTCAAGTTTCTAAACTTAAAAAAATAATAATTAACAATTTTATTTATTTATTATTTATTTATTTTTATTTTATTTATTTATTTATTTTTAGAGAGAGGGGAAAGGAGAAAGAGAGGGAGAGAAACATCACTGTGTGGTTGCCTCTCATGCGCCCCCAACTGGGGACCTGATGTGCAACCTAGCAATGTGCCCTGACTGGGAAAATTCCTAAACTTTTTATTCTATTGGAAACTGTTTCCATATTTATAAGATGATAAAAGCCTTACCAAATCTATTTTTTATTGTTTTAAAATATGGTTAAAAGACATTTTCTTTGAACAATATTTTCAATTTATATATATATATATAAAGTTAGAAAAAAATTAAATATAATTTAAATTGATTGACTTAAAAGACAGAAAAAAAGGCAACATTCCCCTGGTAGAACATGGATTTGTGCACTAAACATGGACTATTTTTAAGTGGATGAAATGAGAAAGCAATTTTTAAACAGAGGTAATCTATACATTTGGTGTTTCTGTTGTGAGAAGTAAATGCTTTTTCTAATGCACTTAAGCAAACACTATTAATGATTAATAACATTTTTGATTCTGTAACTAGATCTACAAATTCTTGAATAATTAATGAGGTATTCAATACTGCATAGGATATGCATCTGTTAAGAACTTGTTTTATATGTATGCAAGCTGTTAATATTGAAAGCCGTATACAAAAACATGAGAAAAGTATTTGAGATTGATTTCCAAAGATCTACTAATATTTATACAAGTTTATTATTTCTTGTTTTTATGTTAAAATGCTTATAACATACTTATAAGAAAGGTAATTGTGACATAATAGAATAAATGACAATGATATTTATTTCCATTTTGTCCTCTCTTATGACAATACTGAATAGTTATTGAGGAACTACTAAATTGTAGATATTATTGTGCTGAATTTTAAGAATAATATGAAGTAGGAGATATGTAAGATTTAAAAAGTCACAATTCTTCATTACACAGTGTGTGTTAGGCTGAAAGAAAATTACTTCAAATGTTTATTTTTAAGGCAAAATTTTTGATGCATAACATGAGAAAATAAGTTAGACTAAAAGGTATTACTATGTCATCCTAAATGTTTTAAGATAATTTTATTCTTTATATTTAACTTTATATTCTAATTTTAACATTGAGGTCTTTAAAAGTTAAAAAGAATTTATGATGATAACAGAATTACAGAGATTTCATCTGAATAAATCTTTTAAAAAATTTAGCTCAATATCCTTATTTAAAAATAAGGACACTGAAGCTTACATAGGTTAAAATACTCAAGAATTCCTTCTAGGTCCATTTATAGGGTTCCTGTGGTCCTAGAAGATAGGCAAATCCTTCCACTCTGGGAACCATCACCAGGGCAACACCTAGAGGGGCACCAGTGACATACAGGAAGTGGGTGAAGTGACTGGAAAAGGGATGAGTGCTGAGCAAGAGGCATTGTTCCCTTTCTGACCCCTCCCCCAATATACAGCACCACAAAGTGGAGAATTGAGTCACCTCACACTGACGAATAGCTAAGGCTCCACCCCCTTACAATGTAACAGGTACAGCAGCTCCACCTAATACCCTGAAGCAAACACAGGAGTCAGTGAAGTTGAGGATACAAAGAAGTAAGGTCCAAAAGAGAGAGCAAATCAAGGTTCCAGAGGAAGAACTAAGTGAGCAGATAGCCAACCTAACAGACGCAGAGTTCAAACACACATTGAAATGACTGAGTATGGCAAACGCATAAGGGGAGAAATAAAGGCTACATGAAGTGACATGAAGAAAAATACACACAAAACCAAGAGTGAATGGAAGGAAACTGGGGTTCAAATCAATGCATTGGAACATAAGGAAGATATAATGTCAACCAGTACAGAATGAAGAAACAAGAATAAAAAAAAAAATTAGGAGAGGCTTAGGAACCTCTGTGACAATGTTATAAACATACCAACATCCAAATCATAGGGATACCAGAAGAAAAAGAAGAAGAGTAACAAATTGAAAACTTATTTGAAAAAATAATGGAGAAAAACTTCCCTAATTTGGTGAAGGAAATAGACATACAAGTCCAGGAAGCACAGGGAGTCCCAAACAAGCTAGCCCCAGAGAGGACCATGCCAAGACACAGTATAATTAAAATACTAAAGGTTAAAGATAAAGAGATAATCTTAAAGGCATCAAGAGGAAAGCAGAGAATTACCTACAAAGGCATTCCCATAAGACTGTCAGCTTATTTCTCAAAAGAAACTTTACAGGCAAGAGGGTACTGTCAGAAGTATTCAGTGATGAAAAGAAAGGACCTACAACCAAGATTACTCTCTCCAGCAAAGCTATCCTTTAGAATGGAAGGGCAGATAAAATGCTTCCCAGACAAGGTAAAGCTAAAGGAGTTTATCATCATTAAACCTTTATTATACAAAATGTTAAAGGGAAATATTTAAGAAAAAGATGATCAAAAGTATGAACAGTAAAATGATAACAAACTCACTACTATCAACAAATGAATCTAAAAAAACAAACAAACTAAGCAAACATCTAAGAATAAAACCATAGATATGGAGATCATATGGAGGGTTATCAGTGTGGAGGGCAAGGTGGAAAATACGGGAAATTCTGCAGGGATCAAGAAGCATAACTGGTTGGTACAAAATAGACAGGGGGACATTAAGACAAGCAAAGGAACTGGAGAAGCCAAAGAACTTATATGCATGACCTATTGACATAAAGTTATGAATTTAGGGGGGGAGGGCATTGCTAGAGGAAATAGAGGTACTAGGTGAAGGGGGGAAAAGGGGGAAAATTGGAACAATTGTAATAGCATAATCAATAAAATATACTTAAAATAAAAAAAGAAAAGAAAATCAGAAGGCATAATAAGAAAAAATAAACAAAAGAGACTGCATCAAATTAAAAAGCTTTTTCATGGCCAAAGAAACCATCATCAAAATGAAAAAGAAACTGACTGTATAGGAGGACATATTTGTCAATAATACATTGGTCAAGGGTTTAATCTACAAAATAAATAAAGAACTCATACAATTCAACATCAAGAATGCAAACAATCCAATTAAAAAGTGGACAAAGGACCTGAACAAACATTTCTCCAAGGAGGACAAACAAATGGCCCACAGACATATGAAAAATTGCTCAACATCACTAGCCATGAGAGAAATGTAAATTAAAACCACAATGAGACATCACCTCACACCTGCCAGAATGGCCATCATTAACAAATCAACAAACAAATGCTGGCAATGGTGCGGAGAACCGGGAACCCTAGTGCACTGTTGGAGGGAATGCAGACTGGTGCAGCCACTGTGGAAAAGAGTATGAAATTTCCTCAAAAAACTAAAAATGGAATGGCCTTTTGACCCAATGATTCCACTACTGGAAATATACCAAAAGAATCCCAAGTCACCAATTCAAAAAAACCCCTATGCATCCCTATGTTCATAGCAGTGCTGTTTACAATAGCTAAGTTTTGGAAACAGTCCAAGTGCCCATTAATGGCTAAGAGGATCAAAAAACTGTGGTACATTTACACAATGGAATATTATGCAGCAGAAAGAAAGAAGGAAGTCCTACCTTTTTCATTAGCATGGTTGGAACTGGCAACTATTATGCTAAGGTGAAATAAGCCAGTCAGTGAAAAACAAATATCATATGACCTCACTTTTAATTGGAATCTAATGCACAACATAAACTAATGAGAAAAAGAGAACCACTGAAGTGAAAACATGGGACAGACTGATAGCCATAGGAGAGGAGGAAGGGGGAAACAGCGGAAGGAATGGGAAGGCATTAGTGAAAAAACATGTAGGAATGACCCATGGATATGGACAAAGGAGAGGGACTTGCTTGTGGGACACAGGAGAGGGCTGGGTGGAGGGTGGCAAAGGAAAAAAATTGGGCCAACTGTAATAGAATAAGCAAACAAAAGTTAAAGTAGAAAAAAATTCTTAGACTAAAATACATAGGAAGAAGAATTCATGTAAAGTTTCAAGCTAGGCTTTTGAAGGCCGTTATAACAAAAAATAGCATTACATTTGGCATTGGGCCTTGACTATATTATTTATTACCCTACACCAAAATTTTGCTGTTTTTTTTAAACGCTGTATTTTTATATATACTTTTCTACTAAATTTGTGAATTCTGCATACAGAATACTCTTACAGTGTTTAGAAAATTAACTTTACTGTATCACTTTTTATGTCTTTTTAAAGATATATTTGGGTTTCCTAAATGACTATTCTATTTTTATTTTAAGACTTTTATAGATTTTGTAAATAACTAGGTTTCTCTTCTTGTGTTCACTGATTAATGTCAAAATTCTGGCCCACTCTTGGCAAAGAAATAGAATTTATGGTACCTATTTTTATATTAACCTCATTTCCTGCTCCATATTATGTATTTAACATTATTGAATTTCTTTAGTCTACCTTATTTTTTTAAATTTATTTTTATTGTTATCTATTACAGTTGCCCCATTTTTTGCCCCATTGCTCCCCACCCACCCAGCTCACCCCTTCTCCCACAGTCATTCCCCACCCCGTTCTCCATGTCCATGGGTTATTCAAACTAGTTCCTTTACTAAACCCTTCCCCTACTTACTCCTCTTCTCTCCCTCCCACCCCGCCCCCCTGGTAACTGTTACTCCATTCCTTGTTCAATTTTGTTTATTTGTTTGTGTTGTTCGTTAGCCCCCTGTATCAGCTGATATTATTTGGTATTTTTCTTTCATTGCCTGACTTATTTCGTTAAGCATACTTCTCTCTAGTTCCATCCATGTTGTCGCAAATGGCAGGAGTTCCTTCTTTCTTTCTGCTACACAGTATTCCATTGTGTAAATGTACCACAGTTTTTTAATCCACTCATCTACAGGTGAGCACTTAGGTTGTTTCCAGCACTTGGCTGTTGTAAACAGTGCTGCTATGAACATAGGGGTGTATAAGTTCTTTTGAATTGGGGTTTCAGGATTCTTCAGATATAATCCTAGTAGTGGAACGACTGGTTCAAAAGGTAGATCCATTTTTAGTTTTTTGAGAAAATTTCATACTGTTTTCCACAGTGGCTGCACCAGTCTGCATTCCCACCAACAGTGCAGTAGGGTTCCCGTTTCTCCACATCCTCGCCAGCACTTGTTTGTTGATTTGTTGATGATGGCCATTCTGACAGGTGTAAAGTGGTATCTCATTGTGGTTTTTATCTGCATCTCCCTGATGGCTAGTGATGTTGAGCATTCTTTCATATGTCTATGGACCCTCTGTGTATCCTCCTTGGAGAAGTATTTGTTTAAGACCTTTGCACATTTCTTAATTGAGCTGTCTGTCTTCTTGGTGTTGAGACATGTAAGTTCTTTATATATTTTGGAGATCTATCCCTTGTCTGAGGTATCATTGGCAAATATGTTTTCCTCTTTAGTCTACCTTATTTATGTCATCTAGTTCTATACTATTGATATCAATATAAGCTAAATTAAATTATTTAATTAAAGCAGTTAAGCTAAAGATTTAAATTATTTTCAAATTCATGTAGGTTTCTACTCATTTAATTATCTTAAATTATTGTCTTTACCTCAAGTGTCCTCTTTAAAAAATAAAATAAAATGTCCTTTGACATACTTATCTTGATGTGGAACAAATATCTTAGAACACTTATTGGAAGGCTAGGAAGTATTACAAATAAAGTGGATTTGATATATATTGGGTACATATGACAGTTTGTTGTTAGTGTTTACATCCACTGTACTTTCAGAAGCAAAGTCCATATCCTACCAGCTGTTGTAGTTATTCAGTCTTAGTCCATTACTCTAATTAATCTAAGCTTATTATCAGTGCTTCCATCTCTCTGGAAAAGGGAAAGTCAAAGAAGATATAGAACCAGTGAATTTTCTGAGCTTAATTAGGAGAAAAAGAAGCCTCTAAACATTTCTAATATTGTAAAATTCTTTGATCTTTAAAACTACTACATATGTCCCAAAACACTATGAACTAAAACCTTGAAGATGTAAAAAATAAGCTCATAATAAAATTATTATTGAAGCTGCCTTTTCATTTATAATAAATTACTGTTATACTATTTACATACCACTTTAGTTATTCAAGTATTGTTAAAATACAAAAAAAAAACCCTCTTTTTTTCTACTGAGAATAAAAATACTAACAAGTTTCTTAAGAAAGGAACTAATTCCTAATGTCTGAAATATAAATATTTTACACATGTATATTAATTACCTTAAAAACAGAAAGAATGTGGCCGAGACAGTAGCATTAGGTACTCCTTCAGAGTGAATATACTGTTTCATAAAATGAATACAAATCCATATATTTAAAGAAAACATGTAAAATACCACAAAACTAAGTTGACATTGTACATTATTGAATTTGTGAGAATTATGTTTTGGCCTTCATTTTCCAATTTGTAAACACATAAAGTAAAAATTTCTTAATTTCAACTTAGACTTGTGGTTGAACATAAAAACAAGGCTATTGTATATCTCCTAAAGGTTGTTTCTTATGCTCTAAGTAGAAAATCATTTTCTAAATCTAAATGAAATAAAGAAACCTTATCTAGTGAAGGTTGGTTAACACCAGAGTTAGAATTGCTAAGTAGCCATGCCCAACAAGTGTACCTTCTGGAGGGTTATATTACAGGTAGGCTACAGACATGGCACAGGTTTGACAAAGATGTTTTCACCATGCCCAGCCAGTCAGTTCTTTAAAATACTGGAAGTCTTCTGGCCATCTCTCAGGACATTTTATGCCACCTGGCAGCTGTACTCAAAGTCTGTAGATGAGATATACACCGGCATCTCTTTCTTATACTTGTCCTTCTAGCTCACTTCAGGACAATCACTTGACTTCATTCTAATCTATTGTTTTAGAAATGAGAAAAAAAACTACACTAGCATTTGTAAAATCAGGTTCTGCAGACCACTTGAATAACAATGATGTGTGGTGTGGTTAAAAAGGCATATTTCTGAACTCCATCACATTAGAATATAAAATGTAGAGGTCAAACTGATTGTATTTTTTTAAGTATTTTTATTGATTATGTTGTTACGGTAGTCCCAAATTTTTCCCCTTTGCTCTCCTCTGCCCAGTATCACCCTTCCCTCCAGCAATCCCACCCCACTAAGGTCCTGCATATAAGTTCTTTGGCTTCACCCTTTCCTATATTATTCTTAACATCCCCTTGTCTATTTTGTACCAACTGATTATGCATCTTAATCTCTGCACCATTTCCCCATTTCTCCCCCTCCACCCTCCCAGCTGACAACCCTCCAAAAGATCCCCATACCTATGATTCTGTTCCTATTCTGGTTTGTTTAGTTTGATTTTGTTTTTATTTTTTAGATTCAGTTGTTGATAGTTGTGAGTTTGTTGTCATTTTAGTGTTCATAGTTTTGATCTTCTTCTTAAGTAAGTCCCTTTGACATTTCATATAACAATGGCTTGGTAATGATGAGCTACTTTAACTTCACCTTGTCTGGGAAGCACTTCATCTGCCCTTATTCCAAATGATAGCTTTGCTGGATAGAGTAATCCTGTTTGCAGGCTGCCTTTCATCACATTGAATACTGCTTGCCAGTCCCTTCCTGCCTGCAAAGTATCCTCTGAGAAATCAGCTGATAGTCCTGTAGGCACCCCCTTGTAGGCAACTCTCCACCTCTCTCTTGCTGCCCTCAGGACTCTCTCTTTATCTTTCACCTTTGGCATCTCAATCATGATGCATCCTGGTGTCGTCCCCTCTGGGTCCAGCTCACCTGGGACACTATGTGCTTCCTAGACCTGTATGTCCAGCTCCTTTGCAAAATTTGGGAAGTTAACCTCATATTTTTCAATTCTTGCTCCCTCATTCTGCACTGGTTGATTGTTTTTTTCTTCCTTATGTTTCAAATCATTTATTTGAACCCCGGTGTCCTTCACCATTGGTTTTGTGTGGATTTTTCTTCATTTCACTTAGCATAGCCTTCACTTATGCATCTCTTATGCGTCTGCCATACTCAAGCATATCTGTCAAGCCTATGACCATCTTTATCACCAGTGTTTTGAATTCTGCATCTGTTAGGTTATCTATCTCCTGATCTGTTAGGTTGGCTATCTCCTTGTCGCTTAGTTATCCCACTGGAACCTTGATCCATTCCCCGTTTTGGACCCCTTTTGGACCATACTTCTCTGACTCCTCATTCTGAAAGGCTCCTGTGTTTGTTTGTCTCCATGTCCCAGGTAGAGCTGTCACTCCTGTTATGTCGTAAGGGGCAGAGCCTTAGAAATTCATCAGTACAGGGCGACCTGTTTCACCATGTTGTGGTGCTGTATGTGGGGGAGGGGTCTGAGAGGAAACAATGTCTCCATTCCAGCACTTGCCCCTTTTCCAGGCACCTTTTCCCTTACCGCACCAGACTGGCGCCCCTCTAGCTGCTGCTCTGGCCATTGTTCCCAGAGTGGGTGGCTCTGCAGATGCTCTAGGACCGTGGGGGCCCTTTAAATAAGCAGACTTTGCTGATACCGGCAGTTTCTGCCTCCACCCCAACATCCACTGGTCTGCACAATCAGAGGTAATGAGGCTTGAATTTCCCTGGTGATGGGACTGTGAGCTGCGAGGTCCAGTGAGGAGCTGGCAATGCTCCCCAGGTGTCCCTCCTGACTTTTTAAAATGTGTGACTGCGCTTTCGGGTCTGCCACTGCTGCCACCACTGCCACCACCACACCACATCCTCTTTGTCTCTCCTATCTGTCTGGATGAGTATTTCTTCTTTATGTCTTTGTTTGCTGGACTTCCATGCAGTATGATTTTCTGGAACTTCTGGTTGTCTCTAGTTTTGAGGTAGTTGTATTCCATCTTAGTTGTGGTGGGAGACACAGCGTATCAGTCTATGCCTCCATCTTGGCCAGAAGTCCTGATTGTATTTTAATACTATTTTTATTCAATATACATGCAACAAACTTTGAATGCACCTAAACTAGGTTGATATATAAGATGTGAGAGGAAGAGGAATAGTCTGATCAAAGTTCTAGGTCCTTTTTTCTTCCAGGAATAAATAAATAACTACTTTCTTCCTAGGCCTTTATATTGGCATGCACAGGAGACAAGAAGAAGCTGAGGACAGAGAAGGAGGGACTCCAGTGCTCCTAGTGGGACTTCTATCTTATTTTTCTTTACCATAGTTTTAATAGCTGACAAACAATATATATTTTACTTTATTTTTGTCTCTATCACCCTTACTAGAATTTATGTGCATGGCAGGGGAAATAGTTTGTCAATAAGTATTCTATAAATAAATAAATGAATCAAATGTCTGTATGCAACATCACTCTTTATATATCTAAGATATTACAATGAATTTATGAATTCTATACTCTCTCGACTGCAAAGGCGACTTTAGTTCTTCAATAACTGAAGGGGTGAATTTTAATTTATTAGAAGCAGAGGAAAGAATATTTTTCTATAGTCCCTAATGCTATAATGTTCTCCCCCAATACCTTATAACCCATTTAGCAATCTGGTAAATGATCATTCAGCCTTCAATCAACTCCTTTTCTGTTAAAACTTATTTGTGCTTTAGACATCATTCATAGAAGTTCAGCTGTCTTTCTTGATAAAAATCCCATAACTAAAATGTAAAGTAGTAATTATTTTAATATGGTAATGTAAAAATAATATTCATATTATTAATGTTTCATCACTAGTTTTAAAATCAAGAACCTATCACCTTGGCCCATTGATTTTTTTTCTCTCTTGTTCAGTTTCTTTAATGGCCCCCATCTCTGTGAAAGGCAGCTGCAGGAAGGTTGGCAATGGTGAGAGATGCCCCACTGGAATATATTGCCCTAACTGAAGGCTTTGCCCACACACTGGAACCAGCATCTGAATCTCCTTGCTACTAGGATTCAGTCTCTGCCATGTATGTGCCATGCATATGACTCCTAGCTGAGCTGTCAATCTGAACTCAGCAGAAATCAGACCTGGACTCCCAAAATGGAACTGTTGTTGATTACAAAAAAAAGATGACACCAGCAAACACATTCTTCCTTGGCTTGTTCAATCACTAGACTAGTTCAGTGATGAAGGCACACCTCATGAAGACCTGAGTGAGCTCTTTAGGGACAAAGTACTTCAAGGAAGTGCCATAGGGACAACTTATCATCATCAAAGTGCTTCTCAAAATGTGGTAGCGTCACAGAGAGTGTGTCATTGTTGGAACATTTGTGCTAAAAGTCATGGAACACAGATGGCCTCTCAGGCAGGTGAGCAAAGGTGTTGTTGCCCCGGCTCAGCAGCCAGTGCCTGATCAAATTTGCCCATCTATTCCTCAGAGGCAGCCGCCTCTTCTTCCTCCTCTATCTGTTCAGCTTAGGCTTCTGCTTCTCCTCACACACACTCTTCTCTTTCCCTGTGGTGTCTTTCCATGGGGTGTTCTTTTTAAAACATCTTTCTGAAAGCTTTTTAACATAAAACTGGGCCATCTTCTCACAGTTTCATCTCCCCCAAGAGAGATGGGAGGTGGCACTGTTTCATGCAGTGAGGGACCCACAATTGGTATTGAGTAAGGCCTGGCAGAATGAAGGCTCCAGGACCTGTTAACATGGCCAGAAGAAGGTGCAGACAACTGTGGTATCTGCCAATGTCACACATTTGCCCACCAGAACTATCTTCATCTTCGAGTGAGAATTCGGCAGCCTCAGAATTCACCTCACCTCTTCCTTTGCACTCTCAGTGGCCTGCACGTTGGAGTGCATGATGCCTAAGGTGGGTAATACCCAGATACTGCCTGGGGCATTATGTCACTATTAGCATAGGTCACCCTTTCACTACATGGGCTGCTGCCTCTGGGGTACTTTCCAGCAGCTCCTCTTGCTCACATCACAAGCAATGGCATTGCTCTCAGACAGACAGTATCTATTGTCACCCTAAAATTATGCAAATTTGCTGTCAGAAAATTTATGGGAAAATGCAGAAGTGAGGTTGGTTTGGCCAAAGTGGAAGTAAGGTGCTGCAGGGAGCGTGCCAACATAAGCCCCACTATCCTGAACAGCAATGAGGTCCTAAAAGGCCCTCCAGTTTTCAGGATATGTGTACAAGGTTCCAGCCGCAATGGTGATTTTACAGAGAAAGGGGCCCACTGATTCTTTTTTACAGCTTCAGCATTTACCCATTCAGTCTTCACTCCAACCATTAATGTCGTTCTCTAGTTGTCTAATGACAGCACCATTGTAGTTGATTTCTCATTAGTCATTCATCTAGCCCATCTTCAATCCTGTCTTATGTGTGGCCAGAATGTTTTCTCTAAAATGCATGTCTAATTATAGTACCTACTACTTAAAATGCATCCATGTTTCTACATCACCCGTTGAATAACATCCATAATCATTTTTGTTGATATGGAAGATTTCCATTATCTTGCTCTTAACTATTACTGAAAATAATTGCTGACAGATTTTCTGCCTTTACCTTCTCCTCTACCAGACAATTTATTTATAGCTTTCCAAATAATTATGGAGTTTCCTGTCTCTGTACATTGGCATATATTCTCCTCTTATTTTGAAAAGCTCTTCCACCTATTTAATGACCTGGAACATAATTACTCAACTCTAACTCAAGTATGCAGTTTATATAAAATGTCTAATTTCCTAGTTTTGGTTTATTATCTCCCTGTGTTATAATATGTTTTATGTAATCTTATCATTGGTACTATTTACACTCTACTTAAAATATTCCTTTCTAGAAAACAAGTTAATCATCTCACGCTTTTCTACTGTTGACTCCTAAAAAATATTCTAAAAAACCTTGTTTTTAATTATTTCACTTTCTAATTCATAGACAATCAGATGATACATAAGCAAGAAGTCCAAGGTTATTTGTTCAATAGACTGAACATAAAACTCAGATGAATTGTGTGATCATGTTTTATTTTTTAGGAATTTTAATCGGAGAATGTGGAGACAATAAGGTAGTTTTTCGATGGGAATAAAACTGAAAAGTTCTATTTATGGAAACTCTAAGGTAGTTTATGACAGGCAAGGAGGAGTTAGGTTCATAAATGCTCATGGCATGCCAAAGTCATAAGGAAGCAAAATTTACAAGTAAACAGGAGTTATAAGACAAATTAAGTGCTTATAAACAGTGGAGAATAAGAAAAAGTAAGCTTGGAGACTTCCAGCCAAGATGGAGGTGTAGACAGACATGCTGCATCTCCCTCCACAACTAAGAAGGAATACAACTACCTCAAAACTAGAAACAACCAGAAGTTCCAGAAAATCATACTGCATGGAAGTCCAGCAAACAAAGACATAAAGAAGAAATACTCATCCAGATAGGTAAGAGGGACAAAGAGGATGTGGGGTGGTGGCTGCAGTGACAGCAGCGGCGGCGGACTAGAAAGCGCAGTCACACATTTTAAAAAGTCAGAAGGGACACCTGGGGAGCTTTCCCAGCTCCTCACTGGACCTCACAGCTCACAGTCCCAGGACCAGGGAAAATCAAGTCTCATTGCTTTATGACTGTGCAGACCAGTGGGGGTTGGGGTGAAGGCAGAAGTTGCCAGTCTCTCAGTGGGGTCCACTTGTTTAGAGGAACCCCATGGTTCTAGAACATCCGCAGAGCCTCCCACACTGGGAACAATGGCCAGGGCAGCAGCTAGAGGAGTGCCAGTCCAGTGGGGAAGTGGGAGAGGTGCCTGGAAAAATGTTGGGCAGGCAGCATTGTTCCCTCTCAGACCCCTCTTTCACATAAAACATCACAACGTGGTGAAACAGGTCACCCTGTACTGACGAATCCCTAAGGCTCTGCCCCTTACAACATAACAGGAGCGATAGCTCTACCTGGAACACGGAGGCAAACAAACACAGGAGCCTTTCAGAATAAGGAAACAGAGAAGTATGGTCCAAAAGGGGGAATGGATCAAGGTTGCAGTGGGAGATCTAAGTGGCAAGGAGATAGCCAACCTAACAGATGAGGAGATAGACAACCTAACAGACGCAGAATTCAAAACACTGGTGACAAAGATACTCACGGGCTTGACAGATATGCTTGAGTACAGCAAATGCGTAAGAGAAGAAGTGGAGGCTATGCCAAGTGAAATGAAGGAAAATCCACACAAAACCAATGATGAAGGGAAGGAAACCTGAATTCAAATCAATGATTTGGAACATAAGGAAGAAAAAAACAGTCAACTGGTGCAGAATGAAGAAGCAAGAATTGAAAAAAATAAGAAAAGCTTCCCAAATTTTGTGAAGGAGATGGACATAAAGATCTGAGAAGCATGGAAAGTACTGGGTAAGCTGGACCAAGAGGAGACCACACCAGGACGCATCATGATTGAGATGTCAAAGGTGAAAGATAAAGAGAGAGTTCTGAGGGCAGCAAGAGAGAGGTGGAGAGTTGCCTACAGGGGCGGTGCCTCTAGGACTATCAGCTGATTTCTCAGAGGACACTTTGAGGGCAGGGAGGGACTGGCAAGCAGTACTCAATGTGATGAAAGGCAACCTTCAACCAGGATTACTCTATCCAGCAAAGCTATCATTTGGAATGGAAGGGCAGATGGAGTGCTTCCCAGACAAGGTGAAGCTTAAGGAGTTCATCATCACTAAGCCATTATTATATGGAATGTCAAAGAGACTTACTTAAGAAAAAGAAGATCAAAACTATGAACACAAAAATGACAACAAACTCACAACTATCAACAACTGAATCTAAAAAATAAAAACAAAATCCAACTAAGCAAATCAGAATATGAACAGAATCATAGGTATGGCAATCTTTTGGAGGGTTAACAGCTGGGAGAGTGGAGGGGGAGAAATGGGGATATGGTGCAGGGATTAAGAAGCATAATCGGTTGGTACAAAATAGACAGGGAGAAGTTAAGAATGATATAGAAAAGGGTGAAGCCAAAGAACTTATATACAAGACCCATGAACATGAACTAAGGGGGGTGGGATTGTTGGAGGGAATAGGGGTACTGAGCGGAATGGAGCAAAGGGGGAAAGAAAGGGAACTACTGTAACAACATAATCAATAAAATATACTTAAAAAATAAAAACAAAGGAAAGGAAAAGAAAAAGAACAAGTAAGTTTGTAACAAAAGGGGTAATGACAAATTTAGAAGGTCATGAATTATAACAGAGCCCACATAATCATAAATTATTCTGTTCAGTCTTCTACAACTGATATTCTCAGTACTGCCTTAGATCCGCAATGAAACTTAGGTGTCTAAATTTTCTCAGTGGTGTACAATATTATAATTTCTATCTGCTTTTGGCATAATAATGTTTTTTATTTTTCTTTTCTCTCTCTCTCTCTCTCTCTCTCTCTCTTTTTCTTTTTACTTGGGTGAACAATAACTTTTAAAACATGTTCTTCATTACTAGAGTGACTTGAATGACTTCTTTTTAACCACCAGAGCCTAACAGGTCATCTTTTCTCACCATAATGTGAATTTCACAGAGGCTGGTGTACAGTCATCTTTCTCATTATACCTCTGATATATAGTAAGTGCTTTTCCTTTCTTCAGTGCTAGGTACCATTAACATGCCCCAGTCTGTCCCCAAAATGTTTTGCTTACAAATGTTTTGCTTACCCTAGAAGTTGCCAATTTAATGCAATGAGGAGGATTACAGTTCATAATCTCTTATAGTAATTACCATGGGGGAGTGAGGAGAGGGCAGTTGGTCAAGATAAATTCTATTTTAAAAGCATCATAAGAGCAAAATACCTGACTCACATATAAACAAGAAATTAAGAGTGCATTATATCCCACAGTGACCACAATGAATATTACTAATGCAGCTGGTCATTGGGGCCAGAGAACAAGAGAAGTTTAAAACACTTAGCATTGCTACTGAAATGAGCACTTTCACAAGGCCCTTTGGAAAAACCTATCCATTTCCTCAAACCTACTTCCCACTTCAGGGGTGTTGGCTAGCCCTGAAATTCTAAATTATGGTTTGTTTAGATAACCCCCTTTTATCATATATTAAGTCTCAGTTAAACTCACATTCCCTAATATTCCCCAGTCTCTTTCCAGATCTGGAAACTCTCATTTTGCAATCAAAACACAAAAGGTCTCATGTAGTAAAAGTGTTCATTCATCATTCTTCTTCTCTTAGTAGTTTAAGTGATCCTCTACATCAGTCTTCACCCAAGAGCAAAGCTACCTTTGGTAACCCAAAGATTATTATTTCTTTATGGGTGATAAAGGTGTCTTTAAAGTTTCTCTTCTTATAGAGTTCTTGATGAAACAGAAAAAAAAAAAAAAAGACAAACCACCAAACATGTACAAAATTAAAAATTTTTGGTAGAGTATGCTAAAGCTGTAATATATGACTAAATCAGTGGATCATGATTACACTAAAAATAAGTGGTTGAGACCATGGTCTCGTAACTTTATAAACTAGTACTGTTAATAAAACTAAAACCAAATTATTTGGTGATCATAGCAGAAACAATGTAGGCATATTACTATTCCCGGAGCTTGTGGCCCACTTTTATTAAACTCAACCCTCAGGTAATTTGACTCCACTGTTCTTTCCATTTTAGGAAGAAGGCACTAACACTTTGCTAGGCAGCACTTATTTACATACCTAATATACCATGAAAACCTTCATTCATTAAGTCTTAGTTCTACAAAATTATACCAATTTTTCAGGAACAATCAATTGAGATTTTTTAAATGCAAATGCAGAATAGTTATAAGTAAAAGAATACATTTTAAATGTATAGCACTTTATAAAGGACTAGGGAAAGATTGATAACTATACAACAAACACTTCAAAATCCAAAAAAAATTAAAAACTACTAGTTTTTCTCATTCAGAATTGTTCAATATTCTTTCAGATAAAATAAGCTGACATAATAAATTGAATAGAAAAAAGAGCCTGCACCCTGGCTGGTGTGACTCAGTGGATTGAATGCTGGCCTATGAACCGATAGGTCTCCAGTTTGATCCCCAATCAGGTACATGCCTAGGTTGTACGCTGGGTCCCAGTCGGGGACATGAGAAGGCAACTGATCAATGTTTTTCTCCTCTCTTCCTCCCTCCCTTTCCCTCTCTCTAAAAATAAATAAATACAATCTTAAAAACAAAAGCTGCAACAATGATATAAGAACTAATTTTGAAGTTTATCAAGTTGCAAGTATTAGTATATACTTTTTATAGAATCATGGAAATATTCATACTATTTTTCATTACATAAGGATTATTAACTAGTCTGCATATTTCCTAACTGTTATTCTCACTTTGAACAATGAATTAGAGTTATACTGCTTCTGTACTTAGACTTAGTGGTGGAAAAGGTGAATCTCAGTTATCCAAAAATCATTCAATCTTTTAGGACAGCCATAATTACATCAATTGGGCAGTCTTGAGAAGTCTTCTGCATGTGGTTGTGGTATTATAAAAAGATATTTGATTTTTGTTTCCAGTTCTTGGCACAGAGCTCTCAAAGCCCTCGGAATTTACTGAATGATAAGGGTGGCAGAAGCTGCCTTTTGTTCTAATGAGGCAACTCTTGGTGGGGTGGTATCTCAGATACTTTTAGGGTGGGGGCTAGTAACCAGAAATACCAAACACTGATTATTTAGATGCTTGAAACTTTCAGTCCCACCCTTAACCTTCAGGGAGTAAGAGGGTCTGAGAATTGAGTTAATTACTGATAGCCAATGATTTAATCAAAACATGCCTACATAATGAAACTTTCATACAAACCCCTAAATGATAGAGTTCAGGGAGCTTCTGGGTCAATGGATCCATCGAGGTGCTGGGAAGGTGGTATGCCAGGAGAGGGTCAGGCAGATCCCTACTTCTCTTATCAAACCTTGCCTTATGAACTTCTTTTAGTTGGTAGTTCTTGAGTTGTATAGTTTATAACAAACTAGTAATAGTAAGTAAAGTGCTTTCCTGAGTTCCAAGAATCTCTTTAAAGAATTATCAAACCTAAGTAGAGATTATGGGAACTCCTAATTTATTAGTAGATACTTAGTCAGAAATATTAGCAGGCAAGGACTTGCAAGTGGTGTCTGAAGTGGGGACAGTCTTGTGGGACTGGGTCCTTTAATTTATGGGATCTGTTGCTAACTCCAGGTTGATAATGTCAGAATTGAATTAAATTCTTGGACAGTTATTTGGTCTCAGAGAGTTGGAGAAGTGATGATGGAAAAGATACCATGTATTTGGTGTCAGGAGAAAAAGAAGAAAATAAAAATCCTTATCTCTGAATTGGTGTAAGAAAAAAAATTAGGTCAAACTGTTTATTGTAGTCTTTGAAAAGAATGTGTTTTCTGCTAGCTTTCTGGACACCCAGCAATGAATGCAGTTGCTAGGCAAAAAGTCAATGAGAAGAGGAGGGCCATAGAATACAAACTTTAGTTGCTATGGACAAATGTCTTGGTTTTACCACAAGTGAGCAAAGTATTTTAATAACATGTAAACCATGGCATTTTATATACAAACCCTTAAAGACCACTGAGAAGCCATGTCCTGAATTTAAAACAAGTGAAAAGTTAGTAACAACTCTTCTACTTTCTTCTCACATCTGCAGCTCCAATTCATTGCATTCTTAATGATATTGATAAAATTTGCAGAGAAACTTTAGAATTATCTTTATATGCATATTTCAAAAGTGACAGTCCTGAGTGCATTCTCCAACTTTCCTGGTATACAACACTTTGGGTAGACAATGTCCTATATCTAATACCCAGCAGGTATCCTTGGATTTAGAGGATAATCTTTGTATTCAGAATGACTCTAAGGTCATGGATAGTGTATTTTCTTAAAAGAATATTTCTGCAATTCTAAGTAATTGGTGGATGAACAGGTATTATTTGGAATTTATACTGGAATTGTGCCTATTTTGGTAACTGCTGTACTCTCAAAGCCTAGAAGGATACCTATATATATTACTTATCCAAAAGAATCACAAAATATTTGTTGAATGAATTAATGAATAAGCATAAAAACATTTGAAGCTAAGGAAAAAGGATCCGAGACCTAAATAACCTTCCATATGTTACAAATAATAAAACTGTGTTCTAGAAAGGTGACATTCTCAAAATCATAAATCTCATAAATTTGTGAATTAATAACTTATTAATTAGAATTAAAATGAGATTCCAAATTGTCAGCAACAGTATTAAGTTCATGACACAGGGTATTGTCATTATACTTCTAACCAAATTTTTTTGGTAACTTTTATTTGATTGGGGAATGAAATGACCTTTTCTATATGTCAAAAAATAGTCAAATATCAGCAATTTCATATGGTTAAAGATATACCCATCCGGATATTATCTATCTATTTATATATATTTATTGATAGATACAGGTACGTATACATATATATGTGTGGATATATCTGTGTAGCTATATAGTCATATACATATACATAAAAATACACACACATGCATATACATACATATACATACTTCATACAAGTATACTTCTCATATAAGTTATGGAATTTTAGAAAACAAAAGGAAAACACATTCTTTTCCTTACAACTCCTGCACCACTTGTTCTATTTCATTAAAAAGATATTCCTTGAATATTAGATCAAATTGTATGCACTAGAGTTAGTGCTGCCTCTGAGAAACTTCCTCTTTCCTAGATGGTGTCCCCTTTCCTTCTTCTAAAATCCTGGCTTCTTAAGGAAGTAGTTCCTTCACTGAAAACTTTCTTCACCTATTACAATACATTTTAAATTTGTTTTTCAAAAAGACACATTTGAAAATATTTATCTACATTGTTTATGTAAGATAGTGTCTTTAACATTATTCTGTTCCTAGTAGAAAAGTTTGAGTACAGAAGAAGAAAAGATTAATAAATTACGTTGGTATTATTAGGCTTTCTATCACTATTAAGATGGCAAATTACAGTATCTGTCTTAAAGAGGTCCTCAACTGCTCTAAGAAACAAAGAAGGATGACATCAGACTGTGAGAGAAAATAACTGTGATATGTATTTTAAAGTCCATAAACAATATAATTCTGTGGAAGTCGTGGACTTTATTAAAAATGGAATAGAACTACTGAAAGATGTTGAAAAAAAGGAAGTTGTTGAAGATTTCCTAAGTAATCTTGAAAATAATTAAGAGTATGTATGAACATAAAAGTGGGCCTTGAGAATAAATAAATAGATGATTTAAAGAACTTCTCTCATGACTTTAATCTATGCCCTCAAGAAAAATTAAAAAGTCTAAGCAAATACATATGCATGTTTTTCAGAATGAGTATGGAAATGTCATAATAGTAAATAACATGGCACAAGTTGCATAGCTATAATAAACATACTTTTTAAATTAATATATATGCTTGCATATATCAATTAAATAAGTTCAAAGACTCCACAGATTGCTAATTTCTAATTTAAAATATATTCACTTGTAACAATTTGTTTAGGGAAGAAATCTGAATTACTTGGAACTTAATTTTCTATAAACACCACATTATCTCACAAGAGTATTATAAAGTATAGTTAATTAAGGATTATAGCACTTCTAAAATTCAATGTTATAACAATGCTAAGTAATGATAACAGTAGTGTCAGATTTGTAGTACATCAATGAACAGCTACAAATGGTAAATAAATTAAATAAACCAATAACTGTCTCACTGCCAGAACCATAATTTGTCTAAAATTAAAATAATTTGTATTTATATTTTACTCACATGAAGACAGTATTAAATTAATTATTTATTCTTGTTCTATCTTGGAAATCATAAACTAGGAAACAAATTGAACTATGAGAAACTAAACACCAAAATTGTAGTTTTGCACTCAGAGCTGGTGGAAATGGAAAATAGTGCAGCTTCTATGAAAAACAGTATAGGGGTCCCTCAAAAACTTAAGAACAGACCTACCATGTGACCCAGAAGTCCCTCTTTTGCATATCTACTTCAAAATTCTGAAAACACTTATCCATCAAGTTACATGTACCTCATATTCATTACAGCATTATTTTAGTGGCCAAGACATGGAAAGAACGTAAATGTTTTTCAACCAATAATTGGATAAAGAAGATGTGGCACATATATAATATAGAATACTATTCAGCCATAAGAAAGACAATTTGTAACATCATAGATGGATTTTCAGAGTATCATGCTAAGTGAAATAAGTCAGAGGGAAACAGACAAAAATATACAATTTTATTCATGTCGATACAAAATGGAAAGAAACAAATGAACAATCAAACTCATAGACAAAGACAACAATAGGGTGGTTACTGGAGGAAAAGTGGAAAGAACGAAGAGGGCACAGAGGGTCAAATATATAGTAATAGAAGAAGGCTAGATTTGGGGTTGTGAGCACACAATGAAATATACAGATTATACAGTATAAAATTGTACACCTGAAACTTGTATAATGTTAGTAAACAGTGTTTTTACAATAAATTTAATAAAAAATAAAATTTTTTCCAGTAGAAAAAGTTACATACTTGATTTCACAATTGTCTCATGCATCCATGCACTTGGAGTATCTTTTTATTAATAATACCAGGTTTAAATGGTTATGATTTCAGTGTTATGAGACCCTGTTCGAATTTTTTAAATAATTATGTATCTAATATGTGATGAGGTCTGGTTTTAAAACTGTGATATATTAATAATTAAAGTATGCTTAAGTACATGGATCATTTTCATATTCTCTGGATAAAAAGTGAACATATATGGCAACCCTTTCATAACTAACAGGATATTAATAGAGGCAGAAAAATATACACATTAATGTATCAGGACATAGAACATCTGATATAGTAGGCCATTATATTTCCTTCTTCCTAATATTATCCATGTTTTTATTTGCATATGCATAGGTCTACATTGAGCCCTTCTGCTTCAAGGATCCAGTTTGGTAGAAAGTTCTATTAAACTAACTAACATAGTCTATTGCCCTTGCCAAAATGACCACTTAAAACGTAAACAAATTACAGGATCATCTTTTGAATAGCTAGGTTAGAAGTGTTTTTTCCCCACCCAGAGGAAAATGAAGAAGCTGTTATTCCAAATTACCTTTAATCATAAGGGAATAAGCCTAAGGACAAAAGAAGAGGACAAAATTAAGAAATCTTAAATAGAGATTTAAGCCTTATCAGACTAGATCTCAAGCCTTCCTTACCTCTCATGAACCAGTATATCTCCTCTGTTGTTGGATATATTGTATCAGTTTTCTTAATTTGCAAGTAAAATTTTATAATTGTGCCCTGGATGATGTGGCTCAGTGGATTGAGTATCGACCACTGGTTTGATTCCCAGTCAGGGCACGTGCCTGGGTTGTGGGCCAGGTCCCCAGTTGGGGGCAAGTGAGAGGCAACCATATATTGATATTTCTTTCCCTCTCCTTTTCCCTCCCTTCCCTTATCTCTCAAAATAAATAAAATCTTAAAAAAACTTTTATAATTACATTTTATCATAATTAGATTATCTGTTTAACAGTGATATAAATCTATAATTCTACACCAGAGTATTCAGTGTGTGTGTGTGTGTGTGTGTGTGTGTGTGTGTGTTGGTTGTGAAAATTCTTAACATTTTTCTTAAATTTTTTGTTTTATGAAGGACTCTCAATGACCTTCATATTCTTTTGTTTGTTTGCTGATATTATTAATTACGTATAGCTTCTAAAATAGTTCCCTTTATAGCTCTTTCAATATAGACCTGTTCAATCCATAGAATCTTTTTTCTGCTCCTGTTCTTCCTTAATATTCTTCCATTTTCTTTTCATGGTGTTCTTTCTTTTCAGTCTATTTTACTGCCAGAATATTATTGTCTTAACAAAGTTTTATGAAATAGTTTTAAAATTTACAATTTAAAGCTTTTCTATTTTTCTCTGGGCCTCTAAGTTTATCCTTATCATTGAAGTGTATACAACTTGAAAAATAATAGAGTCTCTCTCTCTCTCTCTCTCTCTCTCTCTCTCTCTATATATATATATATATATATATATATATATATATAATTAGATAGACGATTAATAATACATATTATGTCTATGTCAATGTCTATATTCTGATTATATCATTTTACTGAATCCAAAGTAACAATTCTACCCTGATATTTACCAGTGTTAAAACTCTGTGTAGAACTTCTTATACCATAAATGTGGGATGCATAATGGCTTGATTCCAAAGAGCACACTTTAGAAAGAGAAAAGAACAAATAAATCAAAAACATAAGAGTGAAGACACCTGGCAAATGCTACCTCAGCCTGCTATGGACATGAACAATGAAATAAGTCTTGTTGACTTACCTACCACTGATATGATATGATGAGAAGATAATTTATCTCTGTAATATTCTGACCAAAATCCCATAGCCTAGGGTAATCATAAAAAAAAAAAGTATCAGACTAATCTACAACATACCTGAGTATACTCCCCAAAATTGTTAAGATCATCAAAAACAAGAGAAGTCTGAAATATTTTACAGCCAAAAGAGCTTAAAGGGACATGATTACTAACCATGATGTAATATCTAGATAGGATTCTTGAATTAAAGCAAAATAGGCAAAAACTAAGGAAATATGAAAAAAAGGTATGGACTTTAGTTAATAATAATATATCATTACTAGTTCATGAAATTTGACAATATACTAAGATAAGATTAATAATATGGGACTCTTAGTGTGAGGTATATGGAAACTCTTCTATGTTTATACATTTCTGTAAATTAAAACATAGTCTAAAATAAAAAGGTTATTTGACAAAAAAACAACAACAACTATATTTGGGATCCTTAAATGGGCTTAGTTTACATGTTTTCTATGTTTGACCCACTAAACTAAGGCGTAAACTAAAAACACACTAAAAAATTGTTCTGGGCCATTTTTTCAATTGGGTTGGCCAAAAAAACTCTAGTTTCTCCCATAAAAGAAATTTTTTCTTCATCAATAACTTTATTGATTTGGATATTTTAGTAAGTCAGTTATCTCATGTGGTATAACATAGATCATTCCTAATTAATACCTTGATTTGATAGCCATCAACTTCAACTGATCTACTCAACTCTGAAGCAAGAAATCTCTAGCATGAAACTTCAAAACCACTTCTGACACATTCAGTCAGTCACAGCACCTTCTCCATATACTGCACATGTCTTTTTTTGTGTTTCAGTTGTGTTTTTACCTTTTTTGAAATAATAAGTAATAATATGCCAAAGTATTGTGCATTTTCTTCCATCTTCAATATTAAAATGGCTATACAAATCTTCACCAATTTTAATATTTTTTAATGCACAATGATATGACAGCTGTCACAACACAATCTAACAAAATTGTTTTAAATGAAATTAAAGACAAATAAGGCTTACTAGAGCCATCTTATAAAAAAAAAACTTTTTGATTAACCCAATATGTCCATAACCATGAACTCTTTCCTCAATGAGCTCTTACATTTAGATAAGAAGATAATTTAGAAAGAAATAGAGAAAGAAAGAAAGAAAGAAAGAAAGAAAGAAAGAAAGAAAGAAAGAAAGAAAGAAAGAAAGAAAGAAAGAAAGAAAAAAGGAAGGAAGGAAGGAAGGAAGGAAGGAAGGAAGGAAGGAAGGAAGAAAGAAAGACAAGAAAAAGGAAGCCCTACTCTCAGACTTTGGGTCCAACCCTCAACCCGGTGGACTTATCAAGAGCAGGAGAGTTGTACTAGTGTGAGGGGCCCAGGTGTATAAAACTTAGATAGTAGAAGTCAAGGCCAAGAGAATACTTCCCCAAGTCACTCTCTGTTTATAGCCCCTTCATTTCTTTTCCCCAAATTTTCCCTATCCACATCCAAGTACCATAGAACCATTGGTGTCTTTCATTTATATCATAACTGTTCTCCCTGTGAGAATAGAGAAAGGAGGATAGAAGTAAATACCAATACATCATTTATTGTATGACACTAAAACAAGAAGTAAATAAATTCTAAATAGAATACGTATCAAAAATAATAAAAATTTACAGAGCCAGTAGAGTGTGGTCATAAGTTTAGGATATACTAGTTATATATGGCATAGTCATTAGAAATAGGTCTTATTTTTAATTCTAAATAAAATTTCAGTAAAAATCATATAAGATATGTTTGTTCTTATTTCTAATTTCATTGTCTTTATATGTTTACATTTATGCAAAAAATGACCATATTATACTAATTTGTATTTAGAAGGTATATCGTGAGACAATATGACATGTTTTATTATATCACTTAATACAAATTAGTCTCCTGCTAATTATTTTTTCCTCTCCCATTAATTTACACCCATCTTCATTTTGCACTTCCATCTAGTCTTAAAATTGTTTGTACATTGACAAGCCTTTAAATATAAACTTATAAGTGTAAAGTTATCTACAAGTCTGGAAAAAATTACCACAAATTTAGAAGCTTAAAATGACATACATTTATTATCCCACAGTTTCTAATGGGTCAGAATTCCAGGCATGGCTTAGTTGGATCCTCTGATTAGGGTTTCATTAGACTGTAATCCAGGTGTTTGATAGGCTATGTTCTCATCTGGTGGTCTGATTGAAGAAGAATTCACTTCCAGATTTTTTCATATTTCCCTTAGATTATTGGTAGAATTTATTTACTATTGAGACTATAAGGCTGAAGCCTATTTTTTTTTTCTGGCTCTTCGTTGAAGGATTTTCTTAACTCTGAGAGACTACCTACAGTTCCTAGAGGTCATCCATAGATAGCTTCAATGTGAGCTTTCCTAATATAGCTACTTTCCCATCAAGATGGCAAAGAGAGTCTCAAGAGCAAACCAGCGAATAAAATGGACTCTTTCTTAGCTAACATAATCATAAAAGTGACATACCATCACCTTTTCCATATAATATTGGTTAAAAGCAAATCACAGTTCCCTCCTACACTCAAGGGAAGGGGATTAGATAGGTATAAATATTAAGAAAGAGAGAACTTAGTGGGCCACATTCAAGTCTATCCATCACAATGACACAGTTGACACAACATAATTCAGAGTTATGACTTTGTAGCATTTTTTAAAATATGCCAGAAGAGATATATTAATTTTTTTTTAATTTTTTGATTTATTTATTGTTTTTATATTACAGTCGTCCCACTTTTTCCTCCATTGCTCCCCCTACCCAGCCTACCCTTTCTCCCACAGTTAATCCCCACCTTATCGTACATGTCCATGGGTTATTTATACTAGTTCCTTTACTAAACCCTTCTCCTACTTATCCCCTTCTCTCCTTCACACCTTCTCCCTGGTAATTGTTAGTCTGTTCCTTGTTTACATGCCTCTGGTTCAATTTTGTGCATTTGTTTGTGTTGTTTATTAGTTTCCTGTATTAGGTGATATCATATGGTATTTTTTTTTGTTGCCTGGCTCATTTCACTAAGCATAATTCTCTCTAGTTCCATCCATGTTATCACAAGAGGTAGGAGTTCCTTCTTTCTTTCTGCTACATAGTATTCCATTGTGTAAATGTACCAGTTTTTTTATCCACTATCTACAGATGGGCTCTTAGGCTGTTTCCAGCACTTGGTCATTGTAAATAGTGCTGCTATGTTGATTTTTATATGAATTGTCAATATATTATCAACTACAATATGAATATAATATCAAAATTCAGGAGATGCATACATGTTAGTGTCTTTTATGTAAAATATGGTTGACCTTATTTATCATTTATATTTTTAATTTTCATGTGCCTATTAATTTTCAAAGTATCTTCATTTAGAAGATCATCAGTGAAGATAATACCAGTAGTCCCTCACTGTATCACGGGATTTTTAAAAATATTATATTTAATTATTTATCATGGATTTTTTGCTATATTGCAGGATTTTGCAGTACTGTATATGTATGTTGTTAAAGTTACGTAGGTTTAAGAATGTAGAATAAATGTAAGGTTCCTACTTTGCGAGGGGGTCTGGAACATAATACCCGCGATAAGTGAGGGAATATTGTATATCAGTAGTTTTCTATGAGGAAGACAACTCAGTAAATTTTTATTTTATTTAATTTATATATTTGAACCATGTTAATAATTTCCTATAAAATAATTAAATAAAAAACTTAAAACTCACATATATAATTACAACTAACCACAAAATCTAACCAATATAATGAAGTATTATAGCTGAGAACCATCTTTAGTTTTTTTGCAGTTATTACCAATGTTGTATCAAATATAAATTTCTAGCTGAAGAGCTAGAAAAAGCAAGTATTAAAAAGATAGCATTCATAAAACATTCAGCAGTTAAAACTATTTTAAACTTCCACATTCTTTGTGTTAGCCCATGAAAACTGAAGAAAAGTGTAAAACGTATACATAGAACCCAAAAGATGTTAGCAATTAGGTAAATTGATTGGCAGATCCCAGTGACAAATGCACTGATCTTGATAACACCAACAGACATTTTTGACATTTTTATGTATGTTAATGTCTTTTTTTTTTTTTTTTTTTCAAGACAAACATATTAGCATTTAATGATTTTGGTTCCTGGATACCAAAGTATGATTTGCATTCTCATGCTAATCACAAAGGCCAATCTTGTTCACTTCCCCTTTTCACTGTTGAAAATAGTAGTGTGGAAAAGAAAGAACTATGAAAAATAGTGTTTATGAGCTTACAGTTTTTGAGGGGAGTGCTTTTAAGAGTCTTCAGAATGAAGTCACCGAGCAATATTACAACCATATTTTGAAAACCTTTTAAATGAGCTGTTTGCAAAGCTCTCATAAATGCTCTCTTCTGAGCTCAACCATTTCTGCTTTGTTTCTGCCCAAGCATTTGAATGTGGCCCTAGAGGCTAAGGAATATCAGTCATAAGCACTAGAGTCAGACTGCAGCCAGAGTAGTTACAGATGTACAAATCCATCTTTCTCCATTTGAACAGTCTGTTAAATTCTGCATGCAGGTGTCGACTCTGAGTAGCTTTTAACTATTTTATTAAATATATTCTGAAAATATTAAGATCTATTATTTTTTCCCTATCTACTGTCCTTTATTTCCTTTATTTTCTTCTTTCAATGTAAAATTTAGATACAATGAATCTGACCATTACCTCAAATCCCTACATGTGTCTGAGTATCTCCAACAGTATCATGGTTCTAAGACATTTTTATTTGTTCTCTGATTATACAAATAACAAATCATGAAGCAGAGCAAGGCAGAAAACATCAGTTCGTTTTTAGAATAAAGCTATCAGCCAAGGTTCTTCTATAGTCATTGTTCAATCAAGCACTATAAAGTAAAATGGGAGTAACAAGGAGATAAAGACACAGATAGAACATAGTTCTAGAGGAGAGAATAAAATTCTCACAAAGCTTCAGCTTGAAAAAAATAGATTAGAAAACAGAATGATGGACTGATAATGGGTAATATTTTCCCCCACCGTTGAGGAGGTTCAGTCACTTTCACTGATGTCTCTTCGCCCTTATGTTCCCTTTTAACTGCTTCAGAAGACTGAATCTAACTGTTGTAAATGAGCATATCCAGCAGATTCCGTTTTTAACAGAAAACTAAAATTGGGCATTTTTCCCACTCATGTCCACCCACTAGTGCTAAGTGTATGTATCGGCAAAGTAATCATGTGTCAACTCCTCCTCGCTGTAAATGAACATCTAGTAATGTGTTGCCAAAGGCAGTTCAGTTCTGCTCTTTAAAAGAAAAGCCTATCGTACTCCTGAATGCAGACGTCTATTCTCGCTCATAGCCGAATGCGGGCCATTCCCATTGAATACGCTTGGAGCCACAGCCACGCTCAGAAAATGAAAAATAAAAAAAGCAATAGGTTTTTTCTCTCCTAAGAAACCAAGTACACACTACAGATTCATCCACATTATGTGGTTTGGCGACTGCCATCTGTAAGCGCACAAGCAAATTCCCCTAATTACTGACATCTCCCTATGCAGGCCCATGTTCTCTGTGTGTGTTTTGCACTTTCCTTTTCATCAGCTCCCTTGTGGACCACAAGCAACAAATCTGCCAGGTGAGCTTAACAGATGCCATTTTCTGACCTAGCCGGTAAAAGGTCTGTTGCTTTGTTTTTAGCTGGAAATATTTCTTATTGGATTATACAAGGTCTCTGCCTTTCAAACTGAGCCACAGCTTGTAGCCTGTGTTCCAACTTGCAAACCTTATCAAAATTAGAAAATTTATTCACAGTCCATGTGTGGCACCCTAATCCATGGCATATAATGCATGCCAAAATCGAATCCATCTAAAAATGATGAGTGAGAAACATGACTGGATCAGGTACAGAGAAATCAAAGCAAGCAGCACTCCATCCTACTAAGCCTTTAGGAGCCAAGGTATATAGACAAATCCAAGGGCATGATGAAAAAAGCAAAATATGTGAACTTGAAAAACACGCATTTTAAAATACAGCACAGTCATTCCTGGAAAGTTTCTGTGAAAATTCCAGACTCTGCCCCTGGGCTTATGTCTCTTTTTTAATATTCACTTCTCCAAATTATCCCCACTCTGACTTGTAGCCATCTTCTTACAGCGTCTTACTCTTATACTTCAGTATGCACTGATTTCCTTTATTTCTACATGATCATTTTGCTTATGATCTTTATTTTACAAAACTAAACTTTACATAGTCATTCCATAGAAATGTATAAAGTTTCCATTGTTTCCCAGTTGTCCTTGACTTATATTTGTTATCTTTCTACTTAGATATAAGAACATTAATGATAGGTGTTTGGTGATATAAACTTGTTTTTACATTCCCTATCTCAGTGGTTCTCAATCTTTTTCTTTTTCAACCTTTTTCATCTCATGGCACACATAAACTAATTACCAAAATTCTGTGGCACACTAAAATAAAAAATAAATAATATATATATATATATATATATATATATATATATATATATATTTGCCAATGTGACAAAAATTAGGTATAATTTTGATTCACTTACTGAAAAAAAATACAAATTACCTACGTTTTCTGCTCCAAAGTGACTTCTTAAAACATCAGGTAGGTGCCTGTACTTGTATATAAGGATTGCTAGTACCAAGAATGAACCACTCAGATGCAACCTTATTATGCAGCTTGACCAATAAGATGCAATTCTATCATATGAGCTACATATTTACGGTTCAAGACAGATCATTCACACCAGACCCCTATTGTGTTGGCTGTCGTCATTATTTTATTTGACAATCTAAGGGAAAACGAGCTAGTGTCCCTGACTAAAATAGTCATGTATTGCATGTTTTAAAAATTCTTGCTGCACACCATTTGAACATCACTGCTCGATATCCTTTAGAATACAGAGTGAGAATTCAGTGGACATCTTAATAAAAAATAAAGAAAAATACAAGATAGAAACAAAATCAGATAGAATTGAGATAAGTATTACAATTTAAACTAAATATGCAGTGGTGTATTTTGATTTTGTATATTAGAAATCGATATGTAAAATCAGCAACAAATTTCTTGATGAAATTGCTTGTTAGGTCCTGAACTAGAGTCATAGCATTTGGTATGTGATGTAAGGTGGCAGAATTAGAGTCAGAGTAGATGTGCCAGAATCATAACTGATTGGACACAAGAGATAAAGGGAAACTTTTATAGAATGACCTATAGGTTTACAAATGGATGACTGAACAATATCATTAATCAAGATTTATTAAGCTCTACCCTGTCTTTCAAACAAACAAACTTCTCTTTCAGAATCGGTAGCTAAATCTTATTCTTGGTCAACTTCACTATCCAAAGTGAATAAATATTTCATTATGCATTTATTTAGCAACTATTTATTGAATGAGTAATAAAAGGAGAAGCCAAACAGGCACAAATATCCATAACACCTAATGGACAATTTAGGCACACATATAGTATTTTAAACCAGGGAAATTGATACACTATGTATTCACAGAGTTCTCTGGACACATTTATAAGCCTTGGAATTCAGAGAATGGTTTCACAAAAGTGACATTTGAATTGAGAGGTGAAGAACAAGTAGTATTGTATTGAGTATTGGACACTCTAGTTAGAGGAACTTGTTTATATAAGCCCATAGAGGTCAGAAAGCATGTTACATTCAGAAAATTTTTCAGGTCCCAGCCTTTCCTAACTCTTCATCCTTCTGCGTGTAAACAATACTGCAATAATGACACAGAACTTTCACTTTTTCAAAAGTCTTTGAGAAACTCTACTATCACATTTTGGAGCAGTTTAAGATTACATGGAAATTTTTTTAAATATAGTTTTAAAATAATTTTTATATTTGAACAGTTGCATATCATAACAGTACACTCTCATAGTGAAACGGCTGTTTTACATGATGGTTCTACTCAAAACAATACATTTACATAAACAAGGAGGAAATTACTATGCACACAAAACAAGGTCTCTTTATTACTTATATATTGCTTTGTATATTTCAGGATTTTGTTTAAAGGGAAAAATATTTCCTAAGACTAAACTTCAGTTTCTTTCTAGATTTGTATTTAACATTGTTCCCATGTGAAATGAAGGTGGGGAAATGACTTTGTTAAACTTGAATTGTAGTACCAGGAATCCTTCAGACTGTGAGAGAAGTCTTCAGATAAAAGGGAAGGGTAATCACATTGCCTCTCTGTTTCAACAAAGTTCAGAACTCCTTCTATTCATAACAAAGTTGCAACACCCTCATCTTTGTGCCTGAGTGTTGAACTGCATAATCACCGAAGGTAAATTAAGGGGGAATTGGGAAAATTGATGTCACTTTCTTTCTTCTTGAAAAACTCTCTAAAGGGTAGAATGCATAGGGAAAAAAATTATGTTTATTTCCTCTTTTTTTCCCTACATTTTCTTCATAATAACTATTGTCCTCACAATAGAACTTTCAAAATGAGTTAGTGTGACCAAGTGAAACCCTTAGCAGAAGGAAAAAAAGAAATAAGAATACCAGCACTGTACTTCACATCACCTACCTGAGTCTTTGCTTGTTATCTACCTTTGTGTCAACATCTTACCAGCTGAGCAGATTGGGAAAAGTGTAAGAATACCGTTGCTCAGAGAACCATGAGGATGCAGTCAGCAGAAGAAAAGAAGTTTATTGAGGGACTTATCAAGCAGGGAGAAAGCTGTGCTGTGAATGGCCCGACTCTGGGGTCCTAGGGAAGGAGGGACTGTTTTATAGGGGGAAGAAAAAAGAAACTGTTGAATTCAGTCGTTATCCCGCAGCTATGAGTCTAGGGCTGATCAAGGCCAAACGGAGCTCGTGTTGATGTACCCCACTATCATGGGAAACTCCCAGACAGCTGCAGGCGGGAAGGGGCAGGGGGAGAGTGTGGGAACCAAGGCTGTCAAAAAGGTGTACCCTGAGGGTCATTGGTCCCGCTTAGCACAATGTGAGCATGTCTCTCTAAGTTGCCACTGCAAGAATGTGTTATCTGGTAACAATCACTGCTCAGGCACCCAGTGTGCATCAAGACTCATTACAGCTCTCAGAAACAATTAAGAAAAGTTGTTTCCTGAGCACACTCCTGTATTTACATGGCTGGTTTTGTCTACTTGGGTTCCTCTGTTTCCATTTTATCAACACTTGAACAGGGCCCTTTCTAAAATTAGCTGAGAATCACCTAAACAGTTACTAGAAAATTGAACTATATATTCTTTGTATTGATAATTTTAAGATGCACAGTGATCATCGTATTTATTTAACAACCATTTTTTCTTCTTTTTATTCATTGTATTATTTATGCTATTACAGTTGTCCTTGCATTTTCTCCTTTTGCCTCCCTCCAACCAACTCCCCCCTCCTCCCTCTCAGGCCATCACCACACTATTGTGCGTGTCCATGGGTCATGTATATATGTTCTTTAGCTAATCCCTTCACCTTCCTTCATCCAGTATCACCCTCCCTGCTCCCCTCAGGCAGCTCTCAGTCCGTTCTATGTTTCCGTGCTTCTGTTTCTGTTTTGTTCTTTAGTTTACTGTTTTCATTATATTCCACATATTAGTGAGAACATATGGTATTTGTCTTTCACTGACTGGCTTATCTGTCTTAGCATAATAGTCTCCAGGTCCATCGATGTTGTTGCAAAAGTTAAAAGTAGATGAGTGGATAAAAAAGCTGTGTTACATTCCGTCGTCGGCAGCCGTCCGTCTCGAGAGACGATGGTGTAGCTTCTTAAGAGTCCATCTGCACCGCCGAGAATGGCTGTGCAGTCCGACTCGGGAGTGACATGGTATCTGTCTCCTCCCTTGCGATGACGCTGAAGCTACAGAGCCTGGGCAGGGTAATATGGAAGGTCTGCTGTTGCCCATGCAGCAGACCCCCCCTCTCTTCGCAGCTGAAGGGTCCAAGGGAAAGACGGAGTCGATACAGCTTGGGTTCAGGTGCGCCGCAGGAGTTGCCGGTGTTGACTACAACATCAAACCGCCTTAGGGACTCCGGCTCCGGATTTTCTGTCAGGGTTTACTCCCTTAGCCTTTCCCCTGAAGAGGTATGCCGCAAGGCAGCGGAGGTTTTTTGGAGTCAGAGTTTTCCTTCTCTGTTAATTTGTAATATATTCTGATAAATTAAGGCAAAGAAGACTCTTTGTGTAACAAGATTTTTTTTCTTTAATATTTCCCAATGTTACATTACACAATGGAATACTACACAGCAGTATTAATAGCCATTTCTAAATCAAGAGGGCTGTAAATCTTTTGTGGATAGAGAATATATTTTAAGACACACTGGTTGCCTATGTTGTGCCATCCAAATCTCTCTGTGGTTGTCTTCTGATAAAATAGTTCATAGACCTCAGAAGTGGGCTGCCTGCAGGGCTTTGATGCCTTTGACATTGATTTCAATCCAAAATGTACTTTCTAACAACCAAGACGTTTTTTCCCAAATGAGGTAATTGATGATGTTAATGTTTTCTGTGACATATTTTTCTTTAATATACTGGGACACATCTCCCTGCCACTCTTCCAGCTGCATGTTGCCATTGTACAGTACGGTGCTATACACTGAAGCTAAAGTCTTATAATCTCTTTTATTGCATCATTCTTCTGTGCTTGCTGAGCAACCAGGTTCTACTCTGTGGTTTGATGAGCTAAATATCCCTCTTATCTCTGCTGATCCCAGAGTCTCAATGATTCCTCTTCTTTCTGCCCTGAAAACATCATGAACAAATACTTGTTCTGCTGTCATCATTTTGAGTATGAATTAGAAAAATGGCTGTAATTTTTTTAGTGATTTCTATATGGCAGATAATGTGAAAAAGCTTGACACGCATCATTTAATGTAATCCTCAAAAATAAAAAAAATATAACAGGGGTACTGATATTAGCCTCTTTTAGAGATAAGAAAACAATCAGAGAAAAAATTTATGTTGCGTACAGTCACAGAGGTAATAAATGACTGACTCAAGCTTGTCTGACATCAAAATCTACAATTTCATCCATTAATCTCAACAATGTGAGACTTTGTTCCCAGGCAAAGTGAGACTGGGAAAATATATGCCTTTTTCTGACCATGTTCTAATCCCTTTCAAAAACTTGCCATCCTACTTACACATCTAAAGAAATAAGTCTGCTTAATAAACAAATATGTGGCTCTTGGACAAATTATTAATATTGACATGGAAGTTAAGATTACATTTTAAAATATTTTATCTCTCTCCTCCCATCAATGGGCTTACACTGCATTTATAGTTTTTTTTCCCAAACAAACAACTAAATCTAACTCTGTTCTTTATAATTAAAATTCTAGAAGACCTCAAAAAATTTAAAAAATGGAACTGCTTTATGACTCAGTGATACCACTTCTGGGAATTTATCCTAAGTGTCTTGAAACACCAGTTTGAAAGAATATACACACCACTGTTCTTACCAAACAGCAAGTTGGGGTCCCGCTGCCCATTGGCACACTCTAGGCAAAGTTCCAGAGGCAAAGACTTGGTGATAAAGGAAAGGAGTCTTCATTGAAAAGCAGTCACGTAAGCCTATCAAGTCACAGCTTTAATTACTTAAGTCTATCAATTAAGGCTAAGCTCTAACACCTGGGCTCTCCTATCTTTACCCCTGTTAGTTTCTGTAGGGTAGTTTATAAACTAAAACAATATACAAAAGCTACACAATTTCAGAAGAATCGCAAGCTTCTGCCTCAGAGCCTGTTTCCTCTCTAACACTCAAAGAATAAACCTGCCACCCTCTACCAGGCCATTCTGATCCTAGGCTGTGCCCGGGATTCCTTCACATACAAAATACTGTCCATTGGGAAATGCAGGCAGCTGCAGCACAGTCATCCAGGTATCCTCAAGGAAGAAGAGCTTGAGAGCCACAGCCAGAGCCAGAGCCTAAGAGAAAGCCAGCTCAAGAGCCATAAAAGCTGGGGAGCCAAAGAGCCAGCCCTCTTCTTATGTATGTTGACTCTGGTGGCATTCAGCTTCTCAGCCAATCCTTTCCTAGACTGCTTCCATTATATCAGCAAACTCTTCCTGTAGCTCCTTCTATTTCTCCCCAGTGATCTTAATCAGATTCCTCTGTATCACTACATTCATAGCAGTGCTATTTACAATAGCCGAGATAAGGAAACAGCTCAAGTGCCCATCATCAGATAAGTGAATTAAAAAAGCTGTAGTTCATTTACACGATGGAATACTATGCAGCCATAAGAAAAATAAAGAAATTCTATATTTTGTGAGAGCATGGATGGACCTGGAGGTTATTATGCAAAGTGAAATAAGCCATTCAGAGAAGAAAAATACCATATGATATCACTTTTATGTGGAATTTAATGAACAAATAAACTGATGAACAAAATAGAAAGGGAGGCATGGATACATGGAACAGATTAAGAGCTGACAGAAGAGAGAGGGGTAGGGAGACTGGATAAAAGAAGGTGAAGGGATAAGCCAAAGAACATATATGTATAACCCATGGACACATACAAAAGTGTGATGATGGCCAGGTGGAAGGGAGATGGAGGCTGGGAGGAGGGGGACAAGGTGAGGATGGACACATCTGCAATAGTGTTAACAATAAAAATAAAGAAAAAATGTAAATCCTTATCAAAAGTATTGTCAAAGATCCATAATCGACACTCTCCTTCCAGTGTTTAGACTGTTTGAGAAACAAAAGAATTATGTAGATGAAAATTAAAGTACCAATCATGTTACTGATAAAGTTACTGTAAAACTGGGTTCAGGGTAATTAAAATTAGACTGAGTCTCCTATTCAACCCTGGGGAAAGCTTCCTGCGAAAGCAAGCCTCAAAGCAGTGGCTCTCCACTGGAGGTGATTTTCCTCTCAGTGGATATTTGGCAATGTCTGGAGAACATCTTGATTGTCACAAGTTGGATAGTGCTATTGACATGAATGGGTATAAACCAGGAATGCTGATAAACATCTTACAATGTACAAGAGAGTCCACACAACAAAAGATGACCTGGTTCAAAATGTCAGTGGCATTATGGTTGACAAACCCTGAGCTAAGTTTAAGAAAGGGACTAGCGAAGAGTAGAATGTATTTTCTTTGGGAGGAGACAGATCCCTAAGAAACGGAAGAGGGATGATCCTGATTACATTTACCCAATTCCTTCTTTAAAAGTTATCAATCAGATTTACTCATCTTTTCCTGGTGAGGATTAAGGGGAGGAACAACGGTAAGAGGACCAAGGTTGTGTTACACTAATTATGGTTCCTCAACAAAGAAACACTAGGGAAAGAGAAAGGAGATTCTCCACTCTTTACACTTATTTATATAATGTGATTTGTTTACATTTTTAAACCCACAGGTACACTATTATGTACACTTGTGTACACCCAGTAAGATGCTACCTGTATAGTAACACACACACAATTATGCCACCAGAGATATGTGGCAATGACATTCATACAGCAATGACATCCATACATCCAGTGTTATAACACACAATATCACCTAAGCATGTCACATGCTATGTCACAGATGTCAAATAGACACAGGGAATCTTACAGCAAATGACACACAATATCACATGTTATCACATGCAAGACTAATACAGGGTATGTCACACACGGTGGCATGTTCAGACATGCTCGGTGTTACAGGGTGTTAAACCTACACACAGTAAATGCCACTCGTGGACACTCGTGAATGTCACACACAGGCACACAGTCTTAGAATGCCGCATAAAGACATAGACACACATTGAGCAGAAATCATACATCACGCAGATGTTACAGCACACAGTGGCACATCTAGTCATGCACCAGTGGCATTACACATTGTATTACATAGGCACACATAGGTTGTGTCACAAGGTAAATACAAGGACTGTCACACATGATGTCACACTAGTATGTGCCCAATGCTAAACTCACACACACTGGGTGCCACACGTGGATACACACAGTAAATGTCACACACAGACCTAGGCACACAGACACTCAGTACCTACAATAGTGTCACATAGACAACATGATTATCACTCCGTGACTAACACTATGACCCACATGGTCACACATGGTTCATATCGAAAGTCTCTCACATACACATTACACCTGCATCCCTTCCCATACACAGTCTTGCCAAGACCTCTACTGCCTCCTCCTTTACTACCTCCTCTGAATAGTAGTTTTCTGGGGCACTTCTCAGAAAAGGAGGGTGGCTGGTTGGGCTCACAAACTCCCTGCCTGGGCTGCGGCCCTGCCCCTTTGCCTCCCCTTCCTCGCAGCTGCCTCACCAGCAACCGGAAAAGCCTCATCCTGACCAGCACTTCGCCCAAGCTGCCGCGACCCCACTCCCCACTGCCTGGACACCTGGGCAGCAGCCCCCTGGATAGCCCCCGCAACTTCTCTCCCAACACCCCCGCCCACTTCTCGTTTGCCTCTTCCCGAAGGTGAGTGCTTGTCCACAGGGCCCCAGAACCCTCCCTGGTCGGACTCTCCCCACCCACCGTCTGGGCTGCCATCTGTTCCCCTTCTAACTGGACCTGAGCCAGGGCCTGGGGGGTCCGCGGAGTACCGGGGTGTCCCCGTGGGAACCACAGGCCAGCCTCAGGGGCGGGACCTATAAAAAGGCGGAGTTAACCGCCTATCTCAATCTGGGGAAGGGGCGGGGCTTCTTCCCAGAACCTCAAAGCTTTGGGTCTCTCTCGCCTAGCTCTCCTGCCCATTCGTTTCCACAGCAACAGGACGAGAGTGGAGATGAAGTGCGCAGGCGCAGACTGCGTGGTGCCCATGGAGGGTCTCTTGATCCCGGATGTGGGGGAGGGCGCCTAGGGTTATTTCTGGAGGGCCAAAGAGGAGAAATCTGATTGCCCTCTAGGGAGAGGGTGTCTTCGTGTTTCTGGAGTGTCTCTAAATTCATTTTCTGGGGCCTTTGGTGAAACTGGCTGAGGCAAAGATATTCCTTGAATGTTTGGGGGAGAAAGTTCTGGGAGTCACCAACTTGTTTGGGCAGGTCTCTTTTTCTTTGAACTTATTCAAAAACGTTGTCAGAACACGTGCCGTGCTCTGGGAGTTGAGCTTAGGGGCGAATGACACCCCTGTGTACCCAGATTTGAGTTGTCAGGCCAGAGAACCAGGATCACTGCAAAGGCTGGTGAAGGCTATGGTGTAGGAGTCACGGGGGACTGTGGGGACAGAAGACAGCTCCCTGGGGAGAGCAGTGGAAGCCCCTCTTGTCCGTGGAATTCAGCTGAGAGCAATAGGGAACCAGAAAAATGGCTGATGTGGTCACCTGCATGGAGGGTGGGCTGGGAGGGAAGCTGGCTGAGCAATGGCAGTGCCTGGAGGGAGGAGTCCAGTGCATGGAAGTGTGTCCATGCCATTGTGCAATCTGTGCTAATGTGTGGGAGTGTAAATTTGTGAAATTCTGAATATGTGATGCAGCCTGTGCCTAGACGTGTCCATTGGGGTATGTAGGAATCAGCATGTGAGTGTGAAGTATGTGAGCGTGAATGTCTGTGAGTGTGTAACTGTAGGGTTGTAAATGTATGTGAATATTGAGAGAGTATGCATGCCCTGGCTGGTTTGGCTCAGTGGATTGAGCGTCGGCCTGCGAGCTAAGTGTCGCTGGTTCGATCTTCCAGTCAGGGCACATCAGAGAAGGAAAACTCTGACTCCAAAAAACCTCCGCTGCCTTGCGGCATACCTCTTCAGGGAAAAGGCTAAGGGAGTAAACCCCGACAGAAAATCCGGAGCCGGAGTCCCTAAGGCGGTTTGACGTTGTAGTCAACACCGGCAACTCCTGCGGCGCACCTGAAGCCAAGCTGTATTGACTCCGTCTTTCCCTTGGACCCTTCAGCTGCGATGAGAGGGGGGGTCTGCTGCATGGGCAACAGCAGACCCTCCATATCACCCTGCCCAGGCTCTGTAGCTTCATCGAGGCTCTGTGGCTTCAGCTTCACTGGAGAGTGCAGATAGACTCTTAAGAAGCTACACCATCGTCTCTCGAGACGGATGGCTGCCGACGACGACATTTTTAAAAATGATTTGCATTGCCTAAACCCATGATAATTTGAAGATACTTTTACTTTGCACCATACATTTGTTTAACTCACTCTCAGAAAAAAATGAGCATTTTTTGTAGTTAACACTATCACACAAGAAGAGTAACAAACTGCAATTAGTATTTTTACTTATGCTAGTTTTTAAGCTCTAATAAAGTATATATATATATATATATATATATATATATATATATATACACCCTTTCTTCTTGGAAGAAAAAAGTAAAACTAATATGGTTTGCAGAAAACATATTTGCTTTATTGATTAAACAATTTAAATTGGATTTGACTAGTTAGTACAATGTGCCATAAGCACTGAAGTAGCTACACTATTAAATTTAAATAGGAGAGGCAAAAAAAAGAGAACAGATAAGCAGAGCCATTTGAATCACCATGAATATTGAGGCTCAGGTTGCTGGAGCAACACAAAAGACAGAGTCCAAAAGATGCTCCTAAATTTACTTCTTTACTTTATTTTATGACTTTCCTTGCTATTTTTACATTCTGAAATATGTTAGCTTTCCTTTTCTGTCTCTTCCTTCTTTGACCCTAAAGACTGGGTAATGCTGTGAAGTTTTTAGTCTGCAGTCAGATTCTATGCAGCTTTCTATTCTCCATTGTTTAGGTATGTATATAAATAAAGTTTAGCTAGAACTATTAAGCATAGGCCATTCTAAAACAAAAAGAAACAGGAATAACAGTGCATTTCTCATTTTAAAGCTATAACAAAGAGAAAACACCAAATTCCAAAACAGAGGCAAGTTATAATAATAACAGAATTATATTTAATATTTATTAAAAATTTACTATAAACCAGCCTGGCTGGTTTGGCTCAGTGGATTGAGCGTCGGCCTGCGAGCTAAGTGTCGCTGGTTCGATCTTCCAGTCAGGGCACATCAGAGAAGGAAAACTCTGACTCCAAAAAACCTCCGCTGCCTTGCGGCATACCTCTTCAGGGGAAAGGCTAAGGGAGTAAACCCCGACAGAAAATCCGGAGCCGGAGTCCCTAAGGCGGTTTGACGTTGTAGTCAACACCGGCAACTCCTGCGGCGCACCTGAAGCCAAGCTGTATTGACTCCGTCTTTCCCTTGGGCCCTTCAGCTGCGAAGAGAGGGGGGGTCTGCTGCATGGGCAACAGCAGACCCTCCATATCACCCTGCCCAGGCTCTGTAGCTTCAGCTTCACTGGAGAGGACACTCCAGCGTCATCGCAAGATGTCGATTCAACACGGGAGGAGACAGATACCATGTCACTCCCGAGTCGGACTGCACAGCCATTCTTGGCGGTGCAGATAGACTCTTAAGAAGCTACACCATTGTCTCTCGAGACGGACGGCTGCCGAACTACTCCTGAACTACTATAAACCAGACACTATATAGAGCAAATCACATGCATTATGTTATTTTATCCTCACACTATATCTCTGGGTAAGGTTCTCTAATTGTCTTTACAGATTTAAAAAATGTGTCCAACATTAAACAGAGTACACTAAAATCCGGACTCACCTGTTGACTTCATATGTGATCATTTTAGCTATTATGTGAAAAAATGACTTATTAAAGAACAATCACAGTAATGCATATTATGGGATCCATGAGTCTCTAAATGTAAAAAGTTAAGTAATATCATGACAGTGTTCAGATATTTCAAAAATCTTTCTAGTATACAAAGTCTGTCCAGAAGATATCCAGCCATGTAATATGGAAAATAAGATATTTATTAAAGAAGATACAAGATACAAGAACCATTTTACATAGGACAATGATGCCTTAGTCCCCTTCAAAATAGGCATCTTGGAACCTCACATAGTTCTCCCAATCTCCATCAGCTAACCCCATCCTATTTTCAAGAATCTCATTGAAGGTCTGAAAGTTCTTTCCTTTCAAAAGTTATTTTAGTTTTAGGAAAAAACAGAAGTCATCAGGTACCAAATCTAGACTATAGGAGGCTGAGTCACCTGGGTGATTTGATGTTTCACCAAAATACTGCATAAGATGTGATGCATGAGCAGGCATATTGTTGTGATGAAGCTGCCTGCCAGCTATCACTTGCCCATAGCAGTGCCCCTCTGAATCATCTGAAGAGCTTGTGTGGAAGAATGTTCAAGCTTAACACAAAATTTGATGCAGATTAATTGCTCTACTCAATCTGTTGTTTTGAATGTGACATCCACACAGTACACATGCCCAATCAATGACATCTAGTGCCCCCATTTACTAGTACAGTGAGGTCGTCATTGTTCATGTATGCGCATACCAGTCTACTCACCTTGGCTGCCAGGATACATTCAATGCCATGCAAACTGTACTCATTATATTAACAATGGTTGGACTTTTTTCCAGGCAGATCTCATATATCATAAGGTTTCCTACACCTAAATATTTTCTTTTAAATTCTTTTATATAAATTAATTTTCCTGTGTGAAAGAACTATTTCGTGAAATACTCCCAGATGATCTGCTTGGGCAACAGAACAATATAATGAAGGAATAATTGATTAAGAAATAGTGCAGCCCTGGCCAGGTGGCTCAGTTGGCTGAAGTGTTGTCCCATACACAAAAGGGTTGTGGGTTCAGTACCCAATCAGGGCACATACCTAAGTTGCAGGTTAGATCCCGGGTTGAGGAGTGTATGGGAGGCAACCGATCAATGTTTCTCTTTCACATGATATTCCTTCTCTCTCTATCTCTCTCGCTTTCTCCCTCCCTCTCTCTCCCTTCCTCTCTAGAATCAATGGACAGGTTCTTGGGTTAGGATAAAGAAAAACAGTATAGAGAAGGAGAAATACAGGCTCAGGCAAAAAGGAGGTTTACAGTTATGAGTACATAAAATCTAAAGTTTATTTTTTATTATTTACTAGGTATCATATTATTTCCCATACAAAAAAGTGTGTGCATTTGCTACACCTTGTAAATTTGTAGATGAAAGTGAGCTCAGTGCAGAAATGTTGACTTTGAAGTACATTATGTGTAAATATTGTTTTTGAGCTTTTGGGAATGCCCTTGCTCTGAAAGTAGCACCCCTTTGCCAAAAGTGTTCTTCATACCATGTAGTTTAAGAGGAGTCACTTCTTCTTCACCCCTAATGAAAGGGTAGACATGTGAGTGAGGTCTGCCAAGCAAGGACAACATCTCTGGTCACAGTGATTATTTTGACAATAGTACATAATGCAACAAGGCCAATAGAAGCTGTCTCCATAATTTGTGCTGGTGTTGGTAGTATCTGAGAAGAGGAAATGGTATGAGAACAGAGTACTATGTAGACCTTGAGCTACCAAAATGATCATTGCCACCATGTTATAAAGCCTCCCTTTTATGATTTACTTCAACACAAAAGTAGATTTTCATTTATGAGAGTTCCCAAATTTTCTTGTTAATTTTTTAAAATTGTATACTTTTAATCAAGAGTGTTTAAACATAAGATGTTGATATGACATACAAGTGGCAATATCTCCATTTTTCACTCTCCTCAATTCAACTGAAGGTGAAGTTGTATGTACTCTGCCCATATGCTGCAGTACAAATACCAGATTATACGTCACCTGCTACCTCACTCTGAAACATTAGCTCTTCAACTTCCAACTTAGTTATCACTTTTTACTTAAAGTCATTCTGTATTATTTTGCACCTTTCCTAAACAATAAATGCAATTTCCCCATCTCTTCTGATGATGACAACACCTAGATCATTTGCTTCCTTTCTTTATGCTTAATCACTTATAGTGCTGTTAATAATAATTTCAATAACCTAGTGGACTCCTCAATTCAGTTGTCATTATCCTCAATTCTGTACATCCTAATCAACTAATTTTAACTTTATATGACTCTTCTTTTGGTTTAAAATTTTCACATTTGCCTTGGTCATTCCATAGTAGTGTTCAAACCTTAAAATCTTTCCCTTTTATGGTAACCACTGAAAATTATACTTCATTTCTTTCTTTCAACCCTTGCTATGAAATCCCTTTCATCAACTCTTTTCAAATTATACTTAAGTTCAGGCCCTGGCTGCTGTGGCTCAGTGGATTGAGCATCGGCCTGTGAGCCAAGTGTCGCTGGTTCGATTTTCAGTCAGGGCACATGACTAGGTTACACGGCAGGTCCCCAGTTGGGGGCGTAAGTGAGAGGCAACCACAGAGTAAAAAAAAAAAAAAATTATACTTAAGTTCATTTTTAACTTCAAATTTCTATTCAAAATATTTCAGCATTATTAATACTCATCATATTATCTCTTTTGAATTTTGCCAGATTTGTTATTTTTTTCCCTGTCTTACTAGAAAATGGCTCAATATCCACCCTATTGATTTGACATAGATTTCCCCTGAACCTTCAACATCCCATCTCTCATTAAATCTTATTGGTTTTACTTTTTCTTCCTAATATCCATTCCAGTGGTTTCAATGCATTATTTCAACCCTGGTTTGGCTGCCTCATCTCCTGTTTGGACTTCTGATCTCTCCATATTTATTCTTGCTCCAGTACATTCTGTTCCTCACACATTTGTTGTTTTTTAAATAAAATATTATGGTGTAAGCTCTTGTTTAAGACCTATTAATTGTTCTTATTGCTTCTAAAAAGTATTCAAATCCTTTCTGTGGCCAATAGGATTTAATGGTCTGACCCCTACCTCTCTATCTCTTTCTTTTAATCTCACACCTCATATCAGCTTGCTTTTTTAAAATTCAAACTGTCATTCTTCTCATTCTTTGATTATGGCATTCTTATCCCCACTAACTTTTTTGCATACTCCTGTTCTGTTTGAACTCAACCCTCTCCTTTGTCCAACTTCACCTAGTTAATGCCAATTCAACATTAATATTTTCTTTCTTCTACTGAAATACTCAGGGAAATCTTACCTGGTGCCCTAGCTTTATGGTCAGGTTTCTGTCTTATATAGATATTTATCACTTATCTCAGCCTGTGATATTGCAAACACTGTGTTGATGATCGTTTATGATATGCCCCCTACTCAATAGAAGCTGCTAAATACATACTGGCTAAATAAATAAATAGATAGATAAATGGAAAATTATTGAGAAAACATTATGTCCTAGACACTGTGCTATAGATTAGGTATACAAAAACCTACATGGAAATGTGGGCCCAGGGAACATATATATGCATGAACATATCATAATGTGATATTTCAGGTCCAGCCCATTTAAGCTAGATCAGCGGTTCTCAACCTGTGGGTCGCGATCCCTTTGGGGGTCAAATGACCCTTTCACAGGGGTCACCTGAGACCATCGGAAAACACATATATAATTACATATTGTTTTTGTGATTAATCACTATGTTTTAATTATGTTCAATTTGTAACAATGGAAATACGTCCTGAATATCAGATATTTACATTACAATTCACAACAGTTATGAAGTAGCAACAAAAATAATTTTATGGTTGGGGATCACCACAACATGAGGAAGTGTATTAAAGGGTCGTGGCATTAGGAAGGTTGAGAACCACTGAGCTAGATTAACACAAGTGCTCAAAAGGGGTTCTCCTAACATAGTCTGAAGACAAATTTAATGGGGAAAAGACTGAAGGTAGTGATATCACTTAGAAAGTAGAGAGGCATTTTGATCCCTAAAACTTATAAATTTCCATTCTTGTCTCCCTGGGATAAATTAGTGTAATGGAAAAAGACAATAAAAAGTTTAGTGTTGCTCCACAGTCAATTATTATTTAAGATTTTTACTGACTGCCTATTATGTGCCAGAAAGTGTGCTAAGCTGGAAATACAGAAATAAATAAAACTGTATTTGTCTTTAAATATTTCAAAGTCCAGCTTGGAAAAGAGGACTTGTTGTACAATATGATAAAAATATTCAAAGGGGAGTGCCAGAAAGTACAGGAGCACCATACAGGACCGTCTAAGCACCTGATGCATCTGGAATTTTTTTTCTCATTTGATGAAACCTGATGCGAGTCTAAAAACGTGAGTAAGATTAAACAAGTTGTATAAAAGAACATTCTAGTCAGAAGAATAAAAGATGAACTTGGGAAAATATAACTCATGTTGTTGGCTTATAGTGTAGCATATTTTATGGACTGTTTAGGTATGAATCTGTAGTCATGGCCACAGGAAAATCATGAAAAATCTTATGAGCCATAAAAGAAGTTTGGATTTTGCCAGGGAACCAGTAGGGAGAATTTTAAGTTGAAAAAGAACCTGCGATTCATGTTCATGAAAAATCAGTCCGGCAGATCTGAGAATATATTAGAAAGATCAAATGAATCAAGAAAATCAAGAGGCCAGGGTTAATCTTGCTAACCATGCAGAATTCTGCTCAGCTGTTTCCCAAGTAGAAAGCTTCTTACATTTGCTCCCACAGCACCCTGTGCACAACTGCATCACAGTTAACTTACTGTAAAGTACCAAGCTTATCTGTTCACAAGTAGGTCGTTTCTAGCACAATCCTGGGTATGCAGTGGACTTGATGAATCCTTCTGGAGTCAGTGAGTGAATGAGATAACAAGTCAATCAGCCTGTGAGAATGCTGCAAAAATTCCTAACAGTGATTGATATGGTTTACATATTTACCTTTCATAGGATGATAACTTACACTAAAATGGATTTATTTTATCTATAAAAATACTTAATATTTTTTCTGGAAAACTTTTCTAACACCAGCCATGTTCTTAGTGGAACTAGTCAGCTATTTAAAGAACTCTAAGAAATGTTGAGTCGGTTCTTTTTTTAAAATTAACTTTGTATATATCAGATATCAGAGTGACTGCTTGTTTCAACAATGTAAGAAAATATTAGGTGAATGTAGCTTTTTTTAGTAAAAAAGGATTAAAGTAGTAAGTTCAACTATTCAGGAGGTCAAAGACTTTCTTAATGGGTTGGGTTTGAAAAAGTAATAAATATATCTGTATTTATGTAATGTCATTTTCTAAGGTATAACAGCAAATATAGATATGCAGTCTGTTTTTAAGCATCCTTATTTTTGTTATTCTTGCTTAATAAAAACATTTCTAATTTATTCAACCTATCATAGTTAATTTAAATAGCACAAGAAAATGTAAGCAGGTGTTATAGCATAAATTTCCAGAATACAAATATCAAAATGATGCTTACAAGTATATATATTTTATTTAAAGTAATTAGCACATTTTGGGAGTGTTCTAACACATAATTCTCAACTATCAGAGAGCAGAAGCATGGGTTATCCAAAACTATTAATAATCCAGAAGGCATTTGTTTTCAATTTGGGGATGTAATTCTTTTTTAATAACAGAACCACATTATTAACTGTACATTACTTAAGCAAAAACTCAAATTAGTTTATACCTCCTGTGTATATGAAAAATGGTTTATCAGATGAACTCTAAGGTTGGTTATGGGAAATATGTTGGGCTTTGGGAGGAAGAAAAATTTAAGCTACAGGTAGTTGAAATGTCACAATACATTTATTTACTTCATTTTATTAGATGTATTTCTAGTTCTTTAATTTTTATCCAAAATTTTATTCACAGGCATTTAATTAATTCACTATTTTTATGTACTATTTGTGTTTGAACTAAGAATATTTAAAGTGCTCAATAGCAGCAATTAGTTAAGTGTACACTATCTCTTCCACATTAAATAAAAACTACTCTGGGTCTCCAGGCTGTCGGACCACACTGCAGATTGAACTTGCCAGTCTCCAAATGGTTGATTCTCTGGAGAACCTTGACTAACACATGTAACAATCAATAACATTTATAAATTAAAAAAACAAACAAACTACATTTCCTATGGAAAAGCTGAATATGTACCTATAAACACTAATGTTCAAGGATAAATAAAGAATAAATCATATTTGACATGCACTGTTAATTAATAATAATCTTTGAGTGAAATCAAAGTCATAGTTCCTTTTGTTTGTTCATATAAAAAATCTGTTAAGTGTATGCTACCTTGTATGAAAGATTATATTTAGACCTGGGGCTATAAGAGTTACAAAAATAGAAAATGAAGTAAAGTGTGAAATAAAATAACTTTGTGGAAAAAATTTGGATGTTATATTTTATACCTTGGTTATTTATATTTTGGTGGCAAATACATTTTTTGTCTTAGAACAAAATTTATATTCACATATTAGAACAGAAAAAGATAAAGTTGTGGGCGAGACTGGGAGGGGCAAATGTAAACCAAGGCTTTTTTCAGAGAGAAAGCTAAGGATTTCATATTAGGGTACAGATAAAGGAGTTTGCTTGTCATTCCTACTTAGCTCTCTTATTAGTGGTTTTCAATGTTGGTACCTAAAAAAGGGAGCAGGGATGGTTTTTAAATATTTATTCAGAGTGTGGCACTGGAAAATCCATGAGGAAAATGAATATAAAAGGTTGACGGGAAGCAGAAGCATTGTGAGTAGACTATACTGATACTGGAGATTCCAAGGATAATAGACATCAAGGTAAAGAAGTGGACCCCACTAGACTGAAGTGAGATGGAAAGAGGAGAGGGTTCAGGAGCAGTGATAAATAACTAAAAAGCATATCATCATTTCTGTAGGGCATTAGCAAGCAGGAAACTTAAAATGTTGGTGGCAGGAATTTTTAATATTTCTCCCTTCAGAAAAATATGAAAATAGTTATTATAAAAAATCAGAATATTCTTTATTAACACTTACATTATAATTTAGTTTTCACATTATACATGAAGAAAGCATTCATTTTCCTACTTTTGTGTGCTTCTAACAATATACTGGCTCTGGCTGTGTCTGAGTGTGTGTGTGTGTTGAGAAGAAGAGGGTGCCTATTGCACAAAATTTACTTCTGTTATTATCTAACCTGAACCTATAAATCGGTTTTTATTAAATCTATGTCTTATATTCTGCTTAACTTGCCCCCAACCTTGCTAAATCTCATTCCTGTCCTTTTGTGTAAGTACACTAGACAATTTTGTGTTTCTATAACATTGCTGTTATTGGCATGTTTGCTGTATCATTAACTCAACATCTGGAGCACTTTTCTATAGTTTGAAAAAAAAATACATTATAAGGTTAAAATTAGAACTCATATACATAAAAAATTACTCATTAACTATGGACTTAGAGATAACAATTATATTATTTCATCAGAATATTTGTTTTGAACAAGTGTTACTTCTATAATACAATTCATATGTCTAATCAAAATGTGCAATTACTGAATGAGTAATATAATTTAATGTGGGCTACAAAGAAAAGCATTTTAAATTTTAATTTGATTCTAAAATGTTTTTTTTTAAGTTGAGAGAAAACATTCATTACTCAGGCAAAATATTTTGCATATATTCAGCATCATAGGCCTTAAATTTGTATTGTTTTAATTTTAGACAAGCTAGCAAAAAATGACTTAAAGAAACATCAGACAAGAACCATTTTGCTTTATAAAACCAACATATTTTATTCTTACAGTGATTTATACTAGAATTTTATTTCCTGTATAATTGCTTTACTTGTGCAGAGGCTGATATTGTCCTGTCTAGGGTAAAGGGTTAAACTTATTTTCAAAGTAAGAAATAAGATTATGCCCATTCTAATTATAATTTCAAAACAACTTTCCCTAAATCTTCTAAGCTAAAAGTGAGATGATTTCCTCCATTTTATTACCTTGATAGGTTTGCCACTTCTATCAACTATCACAATATCTTCCTGTTTACTGTAACTGCCTCTAAAATAAAATGGGCTTATAAAACTAGTTTTTAATCAGATCATCTACTAAAATGTCTGCTTTTCCTTCCGGATGAGTATTTTTGTTCTACTCGAAGCATGTCCTGCTATCAGAGACTGTGAAGTTGTGCTGTCCCTTGGTTCAGAATGCTGGACCCAAGAGTCTGATGTTGTATTTACTGCATGAACAACAACTTAATTAAGTGTTGCTTTAGAAACATCACCAGAGCTTTGTTTCTGGTATTGCACTCCGGCATGTATCACATTGTTTTGACACGTGCATTGGGAGATTTGCTTTGTAGTTAGTCATGTTTTTGGAACACTCCTAGACAAGACAGAAGAACAATCCTACTGGTAGAGCAGGCAAAATGCTCTTAGACCCCAAAAAATGACTATAGACAGGATCAATGGCAAATTTTTCGTCTGAGAACACTCTCGGTAAAATCAAATTTCCTCCTTTGACATTTGAGCTTAAAAGCAAATGTTTTTATGCTTTGGTAAAGATTAATAAAATCAAATGTACAAATATTTCTTCCTTTCAAATTTCCATATTTATGTCTAAGGAACATGTTTAATATGTCTAAATAAATTTAATTTTTGATAGTTAGTTTTAGGTTGTTATTTATCGTGATAAAATATCTTTTAAATAATGCTTTTCTGTTATAAACCTGGAAGGGTTTAGAAGAGGATAACAATGTATGAATATATTTTTCACACTCTTTTCTTCAAAGAAATAAACCTTTTCTTTCCTTCCTGGTATGCTCTGGAAATGCACATGAAACTAAGTGCAATTAAGTGTGTCTACTTCAAAGCACTAGAAAGTTTAACTCCATTATATCATTGAATTCATATTGGAGACTTTAAAGTTAATACAAATTAATCCAAGATATTCAGATACTTGAGAAAAGAAGTCTGTAAACAAACAAACAAACAAACAAAAAAGTAATTTCTTCTAAGGCGGTGTGACCTGAAATATTTATACAACACGGCTGAATGGCTGTGAAGGAAAATGCTCCAGAAGGGATATAGAGCATAGAGATTTGTGAGATTAAAAAAAGAAAACTATCATAATTACTTTCAAAAGTTTTTTCATGTTCCTCAAAAATAGTTCCTATTTAAATACAGCAATAAATGGCACCGACTAAATAAAATATAACCAGACTTTATTTACCTCAGGTAGGTTAATATTGATCTTTAAATAATAAAGCATCCGACTTAATTAAGCTCTTTTAAGCACCTACTAGAAAAGACCCACAAAGACCCACATAGAGCAATCATATTTAAACTGTTGTCTATAATTTAGTGATCAATCAAGTGTATTATAAGTAGATTTTATTATTCAAAAATGTGATAATTTGTGTAAATGTATAAGTGTGTTGGCACTTGTAAGTCTGTCTACATATGTATGTGTTACTGCATTATAAAACATTTCTATATTCTAAATTATCACTTTATCTCATAATTTCAAAGATCAATATCACACAGGAAATGTGACAATGTTTTGCCAAATGAGAAGGAACACAAGTGAGAGCAGGAACAGTTAGATTTTCCAAATTGTGTCAGAAAGTGGCCACGAATTAAGCAAAGGTAGGAAACAAACACATGCTAGTAACCGTGGCTGAAATGAAATAAATTTTGCTGAATATCCTCCAAAGTGTTCTTGATCCCTGAGAGTTGATTCAAATAGCATTTACACTTTCAATGGACAGAAAATTCTCATGTTATATAAACTATTCTAGAGAAAAGACAATATAAAATGCTTAATTCTTTATTTTACAAACCTTGGGTATCTATAATACTAACAACACTTAAAATAGAAATTAGAAACCAGTTCCTGTTGGTCATTGATTATGCTCTTGTTTCTCAACTGCAAAGCCATTTTTTTATACACATTCGTGTTGTTGGAGCTGGGCCTCTGCAAACTACTTTTCTCCTTTGTCAGCTGGGTCGCAGCAGCTCCTAGCAGTCAATGGTGTCAAAGGGAACCTGACAGGCAGATGAGAGAGTGAGCAGTCTTCGCTGTTTTCTCGCTGTCCCTGTCAGCAACATCTCATCAACACTTTCTCACTTCAACAGAACAGGTACCTCAAATTCCATGTTTTAATTTATTTTATTTTATTTCATTTTATTTTATTTTAGTTTAGTTTGGTTTATTATTTTTGTAGTATCACAGAACCACTGTAATTGTGCTCCTTCAGAGGTCCCAAGATTAGATGGCCCTTGTCCCCTTTTCAGAGTTGCTGCTCTTTAGATGGCCTCCTCCAAGCTCCTGAGGTACAAGCAATCTCTCCTCAGAGATCTAGGTTACAGCTCTTTAGGGGCCCTCTTACTGTATTGTAGGTTCTGATAACATCCATAACTTCCATTTGTTCCTCCTGTCCTAAGGATTACAGCTGCTTTCTTAGTTACTATCTCTGCGTTACCTCCCTTTTGGATTCTCTCTCTCTCTCTTTCTCTCTCTCTCTCTTTCTCTCCCCTCCTTCCCCTTCTTCTCCCCTCCACCCTTCTTTCTCTGCATTTTCTATATAAAATTATTTTCAAAATATCTGGCGTGGTTCCTATTGTCCACACTAGAAGGAGCTTGATTCACTCATACAAACACTGATACAACAACCCTAAATGAAACGCTAGCAGATTGAACTTGTACAGTAGAATATAGAATGAGAAGGGAGACAATAAAGGAGGAAGAAATGTAGAGGTGGAAGAGCAGCTAAAAAGGAGAAAAAGAAAACATCTATTACCAAATGTTGAGTGTGTTAAAGGAGGACTAAGATTGGTAAATAAAAATATATTTATTTATAGAATTAATCACAGTAACATTTAAAAAAACTATCTGACTTTCTTAATAGAATTCAAAAAGGTTTTGGTAAAATCAGTATGTATTGCCAATAAAAATTCCTAGTAAATTTTAAAAAATCATCATGATTAAACTGGTATTTTCTCACACTAAACGCCAACATCATACAAAACATCTCACAAATTCAAGAACAAGGCAATAATGTGCACTGTTGTCACTATTAGTTATTATTATTCTGAATATCCTCAGTGCAAGTCCTATGGCTCCTTCTATACTTACAGGATTTTCTCTAAGCCAGTTCTTAGTAAATGGAACAATGTTTGGGCACTCCTCTACATTTTCTTTGTAACCAGATTTGATCAGAATCAAGTCAATTTCAGAAAAAGATAAAGTAGTTACATTTTTTCCTTTTATTTTGACCAATTGAATTATAGAAGTAGCTACAGGAGTCCAGAAAAGAAAATATATTAACACCATCCAAAGTAGATAAAAAAATTTAACTGATGTAAATAATAATTTAGTAATAACTTAACTAACTAAGCAAAAATTAGTTACTAAACATTTCCAGCCACAAATATGAGAATTTCATGCGGAATGAAAGGTTAAGTGGCACAACAAGGCGTGGAAAAGTTTTACATATCTGATTTCTTAAACTTAACTTGCAAATTAATAATCCAATGTTACTTTAAAAATAGTATACACTTTATTTAAAAAACCATATATATTATGTTGAAAAATATTTTGCTTGATTACAAATGGGATTATTCTCAAGATACTGCTCTAAAGGGTTAGTTCACAAGTGATTATCATTACTTATAAAATAATGTGTCATTAAAGATTTTCCATGATTAAGAGAACATAAGTCTGTATCTTATGAATTACATTCCTGATATACGGAAACAGTTAGGGAACAACCATCTTAAAGGTTTCTATCTTTAATACCTAAAACATGTTGCAATGGTTCTCCTCCTTTATGGCTATTTCAGGATAGACTAGATATGTTATGAGAGAAAATAACCTAAAAGTCTCAGTGGCTGTAAACAGCAAGCTTTCTTTCTGATTCATGCAGCCTGCTACTGTTCTTTAAAACCGTCCAGCGCAGCTGTTCTTCAGATGCTGAATATTTTGCCTATATGACATCCTGCAACTATATATCTATGTAGCAGAAGAAAAATCAAGCTGAAGGGTAGATATTTGCTAATTAAATATTTCCACCTAGAGCTGATGATATATGTAAGTTCAGGACAAATATCATTGGCTACAGAAAGTTATATGGTCTCATCTCTCTTCAAGAAGACGAGTAAGGACAATTTATCTCTTTGCCTGAAGAAGAAAATCAGATATCACTGAATAGTAGGAATATCTACTGTAGGAATCCTTTGGAAATATAAGTAATCTAAGTTAGAAAATCAGTAATATCAATGTTTATAACATTCAATATACCACACCTAAACACATACTCATTCGTATACAATATACACACACTCACTCACTCCATGCCCAAACTATACAAATTACTCAAGAATATGGCAATATAGTGCTTTAGTTAACTAAACTACTTAAGCATAAATCAGAAAATAACAGAATGCAGTGATTTAATAAAGCACAGAAAAAATCTTCAATTTTATTAAGAATCATCTAAAAAAAAGAACTCAAAATATAAAGAAAGTAGATTATCCGCCTTGAGTGATGGGTCCTTCACTGGCATTGGAAAACACAGGCTTCTTATTTGCATTTCCAAAACCATTCCACATTAAAGTGAAAAGAAGAATTGCTGTGTAAGGCATCCATAGGTAGAGCAGTTTCAAGATTTGTTTCCAGCCCTAGAATTCTGATACACTGTATCTTTCTCTTTCTGCTCCCAAACCCAGAACTATATCAGACATAGTCTACCAGCAGCAGATGTTTGGAGAACTTTATTTTGGATGCTCAACTTTCTTTCTATGTTTCTGCAGCCCTTGAAGTACTGAACAAACTTCAGCAGCCCAAGCTTTTAACACATCTTTGTTTTCTGATTTCTCATCAACCTCTGATTTCTGTTTACTTATGAATTCTCTGACTCATAGTTTCACTCATGGCTTCTGCTAATTCACTGCCTGTATTATCTCAAGGTCTCTGTTTGTCTCCTCAGGTGGTAACAGCATAACCAAATGCTGGTGTTTTTTCTGTGTAACACAGTCAAATTTCTCAGGAAAGACCTGATTCAGCCAGCTAATTATATTATGTCTATTTGGTAAGAAACTTGATTTTAATCCTCTTCATAAAAACCTTGATTTATACAAGATGCTCCTAGACTTATGGGTTATGTCCTGATAAACCCATAAAAGTTGAAAATACTATTAGTTGAAAATGCTTTTAATATACCTAATCTACCAAACACGATAGCCTCACCTGAGCTACCTTACACATGCTCAGAACACTTACATTAGCCTGCAGTTGGGCAAAGTTCTCCTACAAAGCCCATTTTACAATAAAGTGTAGAATATGTCAACTAATTAATCTGTGTATTGTTTCCACATCGTTGTAATGTCAAAAAAGTTTAAGTCAAATCATCATAAGTCAGGACTGTCTGCATTGTTTCCCTTGAATCATTTTCTTACCTTGGGCTCATCAAATTTTTCTGGGAAAAACAGTCATGTAGAGACAAGCATAATCTTCTATACTTAAGGAATTCTTTAGATTCACTACTGAGAGCAGAAATCATAATTCGGTATCATCTAAAAATGTAGTCATTGCAATCATAGATGGTCTTGGAATACTTAATATGACCAAAGTAATATCTATTAGGTATTACAGTAAATTATATATGTTGTAAACAAAGGATTGTAAAGAATTTTCAAGAGGTAAACATGCATTTATAGCATTCATATGACATATAATAATCTTTGAAAAAAATCCTGAATTATTAATGGCAGAAAAAATATGATGTTTGTTATATGTACATTTATTTCTAATCTTTTTAAAATTTATCATTTATTCCTCCAGTCTTCTACTCACTGTGAATGTGGCCTCAGGCTTTTCAATTGAAAACCGCTTTTCTCTTGCTTTCATAACCTGAAGAGATCGTCCGAAGCCACAGATTATGTTGGATCCTGGAATAAAATCCCACTGGGTAAGTCATGTTTAGAAGTTCTAAAGTACACTTTATTAGCATATAAATTGAAAATAGCAATGTTGATCAGGTAGTTCAATGAAAAATGCCTCTTAGTACAAGTGAAAAACTATCTCCTTAATCCAAGTTGCTTAAAAAATAACAACAAAACCTACTTATGTGATTAACGCAAGAAGTGACAGGAGACAGGAAATCAAAGTGATGGCTAAACCAATCAACCTTTAGAAGAAATTTTATGTTAACTCTGAGTGGGATACATGTGCAGACAGAAACCCTTCCAATAATGTTCCCAATGTCAAGATCTCTTGGGCAATAAAGACTTCCCTGTGATGAAGTCCATTAGGCAGCAACCTTATTAAACACAGCACACACAATCAGCTCTGGGTGGCTACCTCCGGGCTTCTCTCCAGTGACAATGCTACAAATCTTCATTTTTCCAATACAGACTAATATGGCTTTGATCAAAACTTCTAAGTTCAATTTCCTTGGGTTAAAAACATTTCTAGAAAGTTTTTTTTTTAACGAATCAATATCATATAAACACCCCACTTTTTTATTTCCCATCCTTGACATTTTTAGCTTGTATGCAAATGTTATAATTAAGGAATAAACTATGTCATTATGGGTTCTCACTGAAAGCTATAATTTTTATAAGTATATCACACAAATATTTTAAAATCCAGAAAAAATCAATAAATTTATATCACTATGTACATTTTTATTCATTCATTAAATTAAATAGAAAATCTCAGCTGAATTGAAAAGAACATGTTGAAATTACTGTCAACTTGATGACCAAGAAGAAAGAGAATAAGCATGTGGCTGAATGCGAAAAGATGGGGAACCAAAGGGTATTGGTTTATAAGTGAGTGTCCTCTAGGGCAGCAACATAAAAATCTGTCAGACAAATGAAGTAATACTATATAACCTAAAGAAATGTTGTAACTAAAATACAAAATGTGTAGCTTGAGAGAAAATTATGTGCTTTTAGTTAAACATTAAAAAATACAAACGTATATTCTCAGAACTAAATTGTTTCAGGCAGGTTACTGTCCATATTTAAGGGAGTAAACCCCGACAGAAAATCCGGAGCCGGAGTCCCTAAGGCAGTTTGACGTTGTAGTCAACACCGGCAACTCCTGCGGCGCACCTGAAGCCAAGCTGTATTGACTCCGTCTTTCCCTTGGACCCTTCAGCTGCAAAGAGAGGGGGGGTCTGCTGCATGGGCAACAGCAGACCCTCCATATCACCCTGCCCAGGCTCTGTAGCTTCAGCTTCACTGGAGAGGACACTCCAGTGTCATCGTAAGATGTCGATTCAACACGGGAGGAGACAGATACCGTGTCACTCCCGAGTCGGACTACACAGCCATTCTCGGCGGTGCAAATAGACTCTTAAGAAGCTACACCATCGTCTCTCGAGACGGACGGCTGCCGACGACTGTCCATATTTGCACAATGCCATTAAACTAGCTTTCTTAAAGCAATGACAATGGTTCCAGCAGCTACCTTCAGCATTTGTATTACCTGACTGACTCCTGAAGGCACTGGTGGTTTTCCTTGCCTTTGTTTATTACTTTTCTAAATGCTACTTCTCACAGTGAATTTCCCTCAGCACTTGGGACTATTAAAACTCCATCTTTGCTAAGAAACTTTTTTGCCCCAATAACAGTGTCTTACAAATGTTTATATGATCATTAGAAATTTCTTGACCAGTCATGCTTACATATATATTTAAACACTGTTTTAATGTATTATGTTGGCCAAAAGTCCGTTTAGTTTTTTCTGTAAAATAAAAGACACAGTTTTCATTTTCATCAATAACTTTATTGATTGGATATTTTGAAGATGTCATCTATCTCCCATGTGGTATAAAATTGATTGTTCTCAATTAATGTCTCAATTTGATTGCTATCAACTTCAATTGGTCTACTGAACCTTGGAGCATTGTTCAGCGAGAAATTTCCACCACAAAACTTTGCAAACTGCTTTTGACATGTTAGATCAGTCACAGCACCTTCTCCATACACCACACAAATCTTTCTTGTGTTTCAGTTGCATTTTTACCTTTCTTAAAATAATAAGGCATAATATGCCAAAAACATTGCATATTTTCTCCCATGTCTCAATATTAAAATGGCTACACAAAAAAATGCACCAATTGTGATGTTCTTTTTAAATGCATGTTGATACGACAGATGTCACAATACAATCTAACACAATTGTTTTGAATGAAGCATTACTAGAGCCATCTTACAAAGAACTGAGACAAAGATAAACAGGTAAAAGTTAAATTAATGAAATTTAAAACCCAATCCTTAATTAAAACAACTATAAACATCAGCAGGCTTAGGTGTGTGGTCTTCACACACAAAGAGCCCTCTAATTTTATTCTGTCACTTTTTAACACTAAGCAGCTTTCATTTGATTGTACTATATCAAATCCTAAATTGAATAAGAAATTAGAAGAAAAGTATATCTATAATAATCACTTTAAATGAGCCAAGATCTTATGAAATATAAAATGTGCTAGTAATATTGGCTAATTCCTAATAAACCTTTAATACGTGTGCAATTACAATTGGTCTTCTTTGCATTTCTAAACCCAGGTGATATGTTTGTTTTACTAGAGGCTAGAACTTGGGCTAGAAATTGATATATTCCCCCCAATAATCTCTGTGTGATCTTAATACCTAAACAACTTAATTGTCATGATTCACAAAATGAGATATAGAAAAGGAAATGAATAACAATAAAATTGTGCACAGTTCTTTTCATTTTCTAATCACTGTCAAAACAACGAAGTATAACAGCACTTATATGGATAAATAAATAAAAGATAGATGAATTGATAAATTTGGGTTATGGTGCTATTGAAAAAACTTACTAAAATGATGAAATCCATTTTCTTTGTTTGGACAAATCTGGTAGTTACATTAAAATATGCACTGGGGAACATTTTCAAAGCTTTTATGGTGTCTTTTATGCTGTTACACATTCTGGTTTTGAGAAGGAGAATTGCCCTGAAGGAGAAATCCTTCAGAAAGAAGAAGAGAGGGAACACAAGGACTCAGGGAAAAAAAAAAAAAAAAGTTTGCAACTGCAGAGAATGATTAGTACAAGGAAAGGAGGAGGAGACATCTGTTGGTGAAATGATTTTTAGAGATAATTAAGTGCATTCATCCAGAAATAACACATATTATACATCGTTTGCAGGCACACATGGCTTTACTAAAAACAAGAGAGAGTTTGAAAGGCCCACAAATATAATGCCGCAGCTTTGATCTGAAGTCACCAGAATGTCAGCCTTTCCTGAGTGCCCCACCTCAGTCTTCTTGTCACCCTTGCATGTGCTTTAACAGTTTTTATTGCAGGGTATGTATATGACTTACAAGCTGTGTTGGGAAGTATTGTCAGAGAAATGTAGCTTGCTTCATGTGTTTTTTAAAGCTTAGATTAATATTCCATTTTAATCTCCTAAAATTTAATTGGATTTTTAGGTATCCAAGAAATCATCATAGAAACAATATTAGTGTCCCAAATAAATGAATAAAAAAAAATAAAGCCTAGAAAAAAATCAGTTGTCCTGACATTAAAGGCTATCTTAGAGACAATAAAAATTAATATCAGAAACAGTTTAGGTTTCACTTGATCCTGCTTTTATTTTATCCTCTTTCACAATAAAATGTATGTCCCATATTTCTGTATGTGATGTCTTCTTATGCAATTTTAGGTATATTCTTTAAAGCACTAAATGATGGGCCTTAAACTGTAATTAAAGAAATAAGAAAGCATAAGGTAAAAAAATATTTTTATAAGAGTAAACATATATCATTCATCATACAAAGAACACTTATAGGATTTTGCTTGGTCTTTAAACATAAAAAAAAATGTAAATAAAAATGGAAGACAGGAACTTTCAGTTATTGCAGTGGTTCTCAACCTTCCTAATGCCGCGACCCTTTAATACAGTTCCTCATGTTGTGGTGACCCCCAACCATAAAATTACTTTTGTTGCTACTTCATAACTGTAATTTTGTTAGTTATAAATTGTAATGTAAATATCTGACATGCAGAATTTATTTTCATTGTTACAAATTGAACATAATTAAAGCATAGTGATTAATCACAAAAACAATATGTAATTATATGTGTTTTTTGATGGTCTTAGGTGACCCCTGTGAAAGGGTCGTTTGACCCCCAAAGAGGTCGTGACCCACAGGTTGAGAACTGCTGCTTTATTGAGATAAATCATAACAATAAAATGAATGATATTTACACATAACAAATTGTTTGACATTTTTTAGTATATATTATTTTATTTTATAGTTGTTCAATTATAGTTGTCCCAATTTTTCCCCTTTAATCTCCACTGTCTCTTCCCCAGTCAATCCATACCCTGTTGTCCATGCCCATAGGTCCTTTATGCTTGTTCCTTGACTAGACTCTTCCTCTTTTTCCACCTGTTATTCTCCTCCTCCCTCCCCTCTGGTCACTGTCACTCTGTTCCTTATTTGCATGTCTCTGGTTTTATTTTGCTCATTTCTTTGTTTTGTTCATTAGGTTCCACTTACAGATGAGATCATATGTTATTTGTCTTTTGCTGTCTGACTTATTTCACTTAACATAATACTCTCCATTATTTGACATTTAAAGATTATTTTAATCTCAATCCTTCTGCCATGTTATATTTTCTGCTAGCTACTCATTCATTAAAACCATAATATTTCTTTAAGAATGAGTCCCAATACCATCTACTTTTAATTTTGTTAGGATAGCTTTGTCTTCACATCACTTCTACACAAAACAAAATTAATTTTTAAATAATAAAAATACATTATTGCACAGAATTAGAAATTTCATGGTGGTATATTTCTGTGGTTGATAAATTCATTAGCTCAAATAACCAAAACACCAGTTTCTTGGATTCATCTTTCCAGTCTGCCATCCATTTGGCTTTAGTGAACCTCACAATTCAAAGATGGCTGCCATTTTCAAGGTGTAAAAGGAAGATGGCATCTTTGAAAAACCAGAAGGATGAGAAAAAGGCATACTTCTTTTTTATGTTCCTTTTTAAGAGTGTAGACAATTTTCACAGATCTGTTTCGCCCAGTCATTTATTGTCTAGAATCATGTCACATGGCCATTCCCATATCTATCTCTGGAAAGAGAGAGTAGAATTAACAAGATTGCTTAGCCCTAGGTTAATCAAGATCAACTAGCATATGGCTTTCTCCTACCTAAACAATATATGAGTTAAAATGGCAAAGACAAAAAGGATATTGGTATGTCTGACACACACACTTTAATTACTAACCCCCCATTTATTGCAAGATCACTCTTCTCCTTGAAGTATACTTATCTTTGTAAGAGTCTTATATTTATTTATAGAATACAAGTAACTTTAAAGAAGAGATCACATTGGAAAACATTTTAATTTCACATCTTGCTTGATATAGTGGTTTAATTGTCATAGAAAAGTTTTTGAATGAATGAATACATTTATAAGGTTTTGTTTATCTGGCATGTGGTTTTCATTTGCACAAGTTTATTCTTAGCTGTGATTAACTAGATTGTTTTCTTGATTTGATAAAATGTTTTCTCAAATATATTTTTAGAATACTTGTTCCTAAGAAGAAAACCTTTTAGATGTAAGAAAAGAAGTAGAAATATGATCAGCTTTTTATAAAAACCACATAGATATTTTTAAACTATAACTTTTATAAATGAATTATAACAATATAAATGAAGATGGAAACTTGTTAATTTTAATAATGTGTTCTCTAAATAAATTGTCTGCAATAATTTTAAATTAACTTCCTTATGCAAACTGGTGCAAAACTTTCCTGAAATAATATAAACACCAAATGTTGAGGAATGACTTTTGAGTTCTGTCATTTGTGATTAAACAAAAATGAAAAATGTACCTGGAATAAAAATAAATCTTACATTTTATGTATATTCTATTACAAAGAAATTCAAACATGGATGGAAAAAAATCCAGCACATTATTTTTGTTCTCATTTCTACTATCCTTGTCCATGGTATCATTTCTCTAACCTGGACTTTTATCCAAGTTGCCTACATTCAGTTTACTCTTATCTAACCAACAAAATTCTACTATATTGATTTTTTTTAAAAATTATTGTTTAGATCCTTCTCCTACTTCCACCTCTACCTTGATCAGTGTCAGTCTGTTCCTTATTTCCATGCTTCTGGTTCTATTTTGCTCATTTGTTTGTTTTGTTCATTAGGTTCCTGTATGGGTGAGATTATAAGGTATTTGTCATTTGCAGCCTGGCTTATTTCACTAAGCACAATACTCTTCAGTTCCATTCATGCTGTCACAAAAGGTAGTTCCTTCTTTCTTTTATTGTGTAAATGTACCACAGTTTTTTGATCCACTCATCCACTGATGGGCACTAAGGCGGTTTCCAGTACTTGGGTATATAAATAAAGCTGCTATAAACATAGGGGTGCATAGGTTTTTTTGAATTGATGTTTTAGGATTCTTAGGGTATAATCCTAGCAGTGGAATCATTGAATCAAAAGGCAGTTCCTTTTTTTTTTTTTTTTTGAGGAAATCTCATACAATTTTTCATAGTGCTGCACCAGTCTGCATGCTCACCAACAATGCACTAGGGTTCCCTTTTCTCCTTATCCTTGCCAGCATTTGTTTGTTGATTCATTAATGGTGGCCATTCTGACAGGTGTGAGGTGGTGTCTCATTGCAGTTGTAATTTGCATCTCTCTGATTGTAACAGAACCCCTGGGCTGCTCCAATTGAAACAGATCCCATGAGCTGTTTAGTTAGGGGCCTGATTGCCCATCGCCAGAATTATAACTCTCAATATCAGAGTTTAGTGAAAAGAAAAAGAATTGTTTATTTGCACATAGTTCTGCCTCCCCCTCCCAGACCTGGCCAGTCTTAAGAAAGTCAGAAACACCATTTCCCTACTTCCTAGACACAGTTCAGCTTTACCAGTAGCTGCCAATCACTCAATTCTGATTGGAGAGGTCCTTTCTGTGCTGTGGTGCCCTCCAGCTCTCAATGCAGAACCGCCTGGATTCTCAGCCTCCTTGTAAACTGCCTTCTTCCTAAAAACCACGTGGATCTCCTCTCCTCAAAACCACATGGAAAGAGCCTCTTAAAGCAGCCTGGAGACCCCCCTCCTCCAAGCCACATGGAGGGAGAGCAGGAGAGCAAGCCAGAGAGCGAGAGAGCCAGAGAGCTAAAACGTCTGCAGCTGCTTATACATCCCGGACAGCGTCCTCTGACACAGTGGGTGTTGCAACCAGTTCTGACCATTCACAGAACCCTACACAGGCTTTGTAGGCTCCCTCCGTACCATCCCACAGTTCCAAGACTCCTCCCATCTTCGTGGACCTTGGAAGTATCAAAGCCATTTTGCATAACAAAGACACTAGCAACTAGCCCGAGGCATGCAAAGGCATCTTAAAAGCTGCTTCCTTTTCCCCATCCCCCAGCTGCAAACTTTGGGGTTTGTTTTTGGACACCTCTGTTTCTGTAACATGATTGCTAGTGATGTTGAGCATCCTTTCATATGCCTATTGGCCTTCTCTATATTGATCTTTAATACACAGTCACATCAACTTCTGATGTGGCATATGCTGACTATACATGTCTAGAGAACTGAATATAAACTCATTGGTGTAGTTATCAAGACTCTTCCTAAATTATTCCCAACCCAGTTTTTCAATTCTTTTCCTTTTCACTATTCACAAACAACTTACTCTCATCTAATTGTACAGTCACAGTTTTCCACATACAATCTCTATTTCTCCAACTGTCTATATGCTCATCTATTTTGAGATATATTTAAACTCCTTTACTCATTTTGGGAAGTCTTTCATTATTTCTCCTCTGTCATGTACATTTTCAATGTAATTAACATGCTTTTGTTAATATTTCTCATACATCACACTTATTATTGAAAAGAGTTCCCCCTTTTAAAAAAGAGAGAGATGCTGAAGTTGTTATTCCCAGTACCTCAGAATGTGACTTTATTTCGAAACAGGGTCATTATAGGTGTAACCAAATTAAGATGAGATCACACTGAAGTAAGGTAGGCTCCTATCCCAAAATGACAGGCATCCTTGTAAAAGAAGACACAGACACCTGAAGACAACTCCAAGTGAGGACAAAGGCATAGATTGGGGTTATGCAACTGCCAGCAGAAGAACACTTGATTGCCAGCAGATCATCACAAAAGGCAAGAAAGGATGCTCCTACAGATTTCAGAAAGAGCACAAACTTGCTGATACCTTGATTTTAGACTTTCAGCCTCTAGAATTATGAGACAGCAAAATTCTGTTGTTTTAGGCCACCAAGTGTGTGCTACTTTGTTAAGGGAGCCTTAGGAAACTAATGCACCTACAAAGTCATTTCCCTATTGTTAGAGGGATACGATATCCTATAATTCAAGGATATCGTATCCCTCTTTCACTACCTAGCCTTGTCTTTCAACACAATAATTTAAACTTTGCTCACCTCTCATCATAAGCAATATAAAGGCAAGAATGTCATTTTACCTTTAAATATCTTAATTATTTTTAAAACCTCTTCAGTGACTTAATAACTGTTGCCTGATGAAAAAGTAAGTTAAAACATGTTGAGACAATATTATGATTTATCTCTCCTTTTAAAGGAAATTGAAATGCTTCAGGCAAACATCTTAAGGTATTTACAAAGGAATCTTAATGTCTTATATTTCTTCTACAAACCATTTGGCTTGCAAAAGCATGTGCCTCCTGACTAATAGTGAGTTTCAAGGACTCTTCAGCTTAAAACACTCAGATGCAAAGATAAACATTCAGGCAATTGTATAGAAATAAGTAAAGCTATAGTAACTTGGAAGGACATTCTATTTTAAATTTTAGAGTGTATGAGTGATTGGAACAAGTAGAGAACTAAGAACCAGTTAGGTGCATATATATAAAATAAAACTTCATATATATATATCCCCCTGGCTGGTTTGGCTCAGTGGATTGAGCGTCGGCCTGCGAGCTAAGTGTCGCTGGTTCGATCTTCCAGTCAGGGCACATCAGAGAAGGAAAACTCTGACTCCAAAAAACCTCCACTGCCTTGCGGCATACCTCTTCAGGGGAAAGGCTAAGGGAGTAAACCCCGACAGAAAATCCGGAGCCGGAGTCCCTAAGGCGGTTTGACGTTGTAGTCAACACCGGCAACTCCTGCGGCGCACCTGAAGCCAAGCTGTATTGACTCCGTCTTTCCCTTGGATCCTTCAGCTGCGAAGAGAGGGGGGGTCTGCTGCATGGGCAACAGCAGACCCTCCATATCACCCTGCCCAGGCTCTGTAGCTTCAGCTTCACTGGAGAGGACACTCCAGCGTCATCGTAAGATGTCGATTCAACACGGGAGGAGACAGATACTGTGTCACTCCCGAGTCGGACTGCACAGCCATTCTCAGCGGTGCAGATAGACTCTTAAGAAGCTACACCATCGTCTCTCGAGACGGACGGCTGCCGACGATATATATATATATATATATTTCAGAAATTAACAGACTTTTCCTTATATGTCCCACAATTTTCCTTACAAACCAGTGGATTATAAAAACATGTTTGTTTTTTTCCTTTCCTCTTATCAATCCCTCACTCTATAGAACCTTCTCTATGTCCTAACCATCAATATAGCATTTGTGTGAAGGGGACACAGTGAGAAAAGAGGTATTGGATTTTTATTTAGTTATAAATATATGAAAACCACTCAATATTTGTAAAATAAAAGTTGAAAGCCTTTTAAAATTTTTATCTGTCATCAGTATTTACAGTGAAAATACTAGGAATTCACATGACATAGGTTTGAAAGGTGAGTAGTGGCAGAATTTGATAGGAGAGAATGAATGTTAAAGAATAAGCACTTTGAGCATCTGCCCTCTCACTGCCAATAAGAAAATTGTCAATAATAAAAATTAACGCAGAACAGACAAAGGGTCTCAAAAGGTTTAGGCAATTTGAGCGTTGTGAAAGAGGTGACTAATATTTTGGGAAAGGTGACACTATATAACATTATTCATTTCAAATTCTTTCATTTATCAACTGTAAAATAAACCTGGACAATTCTGTTGGTTAGAGCATGGTTGTTTGAAAGCCATAAGCCTTTTTTTGTACCTCCTCTCTTTGAAAAAAGAAAATAAGTTCACAGTCAAATAATAAAAGAAAAATTCAAAATATGTGTTTACAAATATAGGTTTTCAGTTTTTACATAACAGATATTTAGTAACCATTTTTTTGTACTAGATTAAATTTATAAACAAAAGTGAAGACATGATTTGAACAATTATGAGCAAATTTAGTCAATTAACCAAATGAATACATCTACATCATACTCAACCCCACCCCATAAATATTTAAATATTTTAAGTCAATATATTTTTTCTCAGGAAGTGGGCATGATGATTACTTGGGGAGCTGTTTCAAGCCTATGCCCATACCTCACTTTTCCAAACAGTGAATTCTGATTTAGTGAGCTATATGTGTAGCAATCTGATGTGCGCATTGGAAAAAGCACTGACATCATCAAAAGGACTTGGATTGGCACTGCTGACCTTGATCTCTTTGATTCACTTTTCTTCATTGTCTTCTAAACAAACTCCCAATTCAAGTTTAAGTTTTCTACAGCTAACTTAACTCATGCATTAATTTACTGCAAAATTTTTCTTACACTGAATCAGTCTCTTTGAGGTGATTCTTTATAACCTTAACTGAATTTACTATGCATGCATTTTGTAGGCTAATTTATAGGTGGCATATTTTCTCATTTTAAATAAGTGGACATTCTCTGCTTATTGCCCCTTTTCTTAACAAAGCTAACATTTAAAAAATTTTTTTTAAATGATATAATTTTTTTACTAGTCTCCAATTCATATTTAAACAATCACACAATTGTTAACTTAATTTCCATATATATTTTTAAATTTGGATTAAGAATCTTCATCTATATGCATGATATGTATCAATTCATCATTTGCTAAAATTCAGCCCCTGTGATGGGTATAACTGGTCATTAATGCCACTTAAAAACTTTAGTGCTACTAAAAAAGCATAGAATACAGATTATGTGTTTATATATGGTTAATATATATTTTTATACTTTCTGAATTTGAAGTCTCATTTTTAATAAACAATAGTACAATTATTTTGTGTTTTACACTTAAGGATTTTTTTGAGAATCTATTCTTTATTCCACAAACAACTTTTATATTCTGCACTATTACCTGGGCAAAACTCCCATTAAATTCTCTGCACTGATCACCTAAAAACTGTTTGTTTGTGAAACAAATTCAGATTATGCAATAGAGATAGAGAGGTTCATTTAACTCTGCATTTATGGTGTCATTTTCTTGGCATTTGCAAAATTTCTCAATGCCAAATCTATAAACATGTTAATTTGTCCAAGTTTGGAACATAAGTACATTGTTAATGAATGCCTATATTTATTAAAATTCTTTTTCACATCTACATGTTTATTTTCAGTATTGTGGAAATGGTAAGATAAACTTTGGAAAGTACACTGAAAAAAACATTTGGAAAGTAAATGATTACCTATTAAATATGTTCATGTGGAAAATCAACTGGCATTGGTGAGGAAATGGACTGGAGGAGAGAAAAATGGAGTTCTGCGTTGCAGGAAAGAAAAATAGTTATTTTCATAATTATATGTATCAGAGCGACCGGATTATTACTACATCAAACTTTTAAAAATACAAATGGTGATATTTATTTAATTTAAAATGTTAAAAGTAAAGCTATAAAATGTATTTTAAATAATTAACTTGAATAAAGTCTAGTAGCTATGATATCACCTATTTGAAGAAAAAATACAAAAAACTTAAATTTGATATTCAATGCCCTTGTTCTTAAAATCCTGCCACTTTTCCTGCCATCAGAAATTTATCACTGGCCAGTATTTATATCACAGACTCATCTGTTTTCCTCTATGCTGCTGCACCTCTCCCTCCTGTCCCCTCCATCACAGCCTTCCTTCTTACCATCCACCCATAACACCAACCACCGCCCACATGCACACACCCAGACACCCAGCTATCAACTGTATAATGATGCCCTAAAAGGTTAGCTTATCTATTTCTCTTTCTGGCTCCTTCCTAATACAAGATGTGTAAGAGAGCTGAAACTTTGAAACCAAACTCTCCATGTAGAGATATTCATATTATAAGAAAACTTATGTAGGCAGATTTTAGGTTTTGTTTTTTTTTTAACCTAGCCAGTTCCGGTAATAGTAAAAATAAAGTGGTCACATGAGTTAAAATGTTGATTGTATGTCAAATCAATGATGGATTTAAATTATTGGTCCAACAGAAGTTTCTCAAGTAATTATTAAAGAACTTCTCAGATAATTTACCTTGCTATTTGGTGCTGTTGTAAGGGTTTTGGTTGCAAACAATCAAAGCCAAATTTAGTTAATTTTAAAAAAAGAGAATTAATCAAACTGATGTCTAGAAGATCTATACACAGTGAGTGGCTGCGAAGCCATGATGGAGCACAGACTTACCCTAGGAACAGCCTCTCAGATGTGTGGATACTTCTCTCCCTGCCCCTAATGGCTTAACTCTACAGTAGCTGTTAGGAATTTACAACTTTTCTACTGTGGTAGTTACAGAGCCTTGCCCGCTGCAGTCACCACATGCACTCTCTAACTGAAATAACATGTTGTAAATTTGTGGGGGGAACACAGAGTCCTCAAATTGCTGTTCAGGTATCAGGGGTATTTACATCTGGACAGAATATAGAGGATTTTCTCTCCACGCACCTGGGAAGAGATGCCATCCCAGTGAATGCCTGAAACCTCAGATATTACTGAACCCTCTACAGGGTGGGGCAAAACTAGGTTTACAGTTGTTTGTATGGAAAATAATATAATAATCAATTAATAATACAAAGTAAACTCTGTTTCTCATGTTCACAACTGTAAACCTACTTTTGCTCCACCTTTTTTTCCTAAATATACATAGCTATGATAAAGTTTGATTAATAAATTAGGTAGAGTAGGAGATTAATAACAATAACTAATTAAATTGGACAATTATAATATACTGTAATTAAATTTCTGTGGATGTGATTCCGTTGCTCTTAAAATATTGTCTCTTTACTCTTCTTGTGAAGCTGTGAGATGAAACAGTGCTTACATTACGAGATGAAGCCACGTGAACAACCTAGGCATTGTGACATAGTAATAGGTTTCTATTAGGGTTACTTGAACACAAGTCTATGATAATACAATAATCAATCTGGTAACCCAGATGGCTTCTAAGTGCTCAGTGGGCCTGGAGCTTATATAACGTGGCAATGTTGAACAGGGGGGTCTGAGTCACCACCCAGGATAGATGGAGCAGGATGCAGGAGATTTCTTCATATTATTATTTTTTCAATTACAGTTTACATTCATATTATTCTGTATTAGTTTCAGGTGTATAGAATAGTGGCTAGACAATCATATCCTTTACAAAGTGTTCCCCCTGGTATTTCCAGTACCCAACTGGCACCATACATAGTTATTACAATAGTAACAGTATGCAATTTAAAACTTATGAATTATTTATGGATTTTCCATTTAATATCTCCAGACTGTGGTAGACTGAAACCACAGAAAGCAAAACCTCATAGAAAGGGAGACTACTGTATAAATACATTAGGGTCCAGTCAAGAGAAAGAAAACACATCAATTATCTAAAGAATTTAATAATAAAATGTGAGTAGTAAAGGTACTTATTGAGAACTCTAAAGACTACAGATGTAAATAGTACTATATTTATATAATAAATACATGGACTTGTGGTTTCCAGATCCATAGGTAAAGAGTTTGGGAGTAGCCCGTTTGTCCTAACAATAACTAAAAAGCTGAACAGACTGAAAAACCAACAGTTTCTCTTGGATCTGGAAGAGAGCCAACATGGAGCACACACGGAATAAACTGCTAAGCCAAGACTGGACAGACAGACCAGCAAACACAGGAAGTCACAGCTACCAGGGCTCATACTCACTACTGAAAATTTCCTCCTCTGGAATGAGTGCTGGCAGGAAAACCTGAACTGTCATCAATGAACTGCTAGAGTTCCATGTAGACAAGCTTAAGAGTTAAAAACTCCAGGGCGGGGGTAGGGGGACGTCATCATATGGAGGCCCCCACGATACTGTGAGGTTTACCTCCAAGGACTCAAGCAGATTCCTAGAGTAAATATGAGGGGAAAACCTCCTCTTGCTTCTAGAAGGAGTGGGAGAAAAGTAAACATTTAAAAATACTCCAGAACACCATGTCCCTCTTAGCAAAGCCTGCCCTCAGGAGAAACTAGTTAACCAAAGCCTAACCTGCTGTGGTCTTATCAGAACTCTAACTCACCTGGGGGATGGGAAATACAAGCAGACCTTGGAGATACTGCTGTTCTGGTCCAGACCACCACAATAAAGTGACTATTACAAGTCACTAAAACAAATTTTTTGTTTCTAGTTCATGTAAAAGTTATGTTACACTATACTGTAGTCTATTAAGTGTTCAATAGCATCATGTACATCTTATTAAAAAATACATTATTACTAAAAATGCTAAGGTTCATCTGAGACTTCAGAAATGTGTTATCTTTCTGTTGGTGAGGGTCTTGCCTCAATGTCAATGGCTGCTGCCTGATCAGGGTGGTGGTGGCTGAAGGTTGGGGTGACAGTGGCAATTTCTTCAAATAAGACAAGGTTTGCCACATCAGTTGACTCTTCCTTGCACAATTTCTCAAGTAACACTGATCGCAGATCACCATAGCAAATAGAGGAATAATGACAAAGTTTGAAACATTGCAAGAATTACCAACATGTGACACAGAGACATGAAGTGAGCAAAGGCTGTTGTAAAATGGCACCAATGGATTTGCTCAACACAGGGTTGCCTTCGGTGTATAAAAAATGCAGTATCTGTAAAGTACGATAAAGCAAAGTCCATGAAAACAAGGTATGCTTTAACCAGCTCCCGTTGGCTCTAGCCTTTCACATGGGTGAAGGGAAACACCCAACTTCAACCCACTCTAACCTTCCAGACTCACCTAATGGGGGGGGGCGGGGGAAATGGGGTAAGAAACTCAGAAGCTATTGTGGAGCCCACGGTCCAGAGGCAGAGGCTCACTGAAAGACCAAGACCAACTTCTTAAACCTACACGTCACTACCGCATCACTAAAAGCATGTCAACTACTATTTACAGCAGTTCATTTCATTTTTTTTTTTTTAAGGTCTTAGTAAACCTTACTTTATTTTTTTTTCAGATTTAATGTGTTTTATTGATTAAAATATTACATTTGTGTCAATTTCCCTTCCCTCTGCTCCCCTCCACCCGGTGGCCCCCCTCCCTCCAGTTGTCCCCCCCTTTTAGATTATGTCCATTAGTTGTGCATACAGTTCCTCCCAACCTCTCTCCGTCTATTTCATTCCCTCCTACCATGATCCCCAATTCCAATATCATCTCCCACCCTCTCCCCACTCCCCCTCCCTGTTGACCTCCCCCCAATATGCTTCCCGTACCCACAGTTCCTTTTCCACTCTCGTTGCCTGTTTCGTTTGCCTTTGTTTCATCTCCCTAGCTTCTGTTTTTTAAACCAGTCCCTTTAACATCTCATATAACAGTGGTTTGGATCTGATGAACTCTTTCAGTTTTATTTTGTCCTGGAAACACTTTCTCTGTCCTTCTATTCTGAATGACAGTTTCGCTGGATAGAGTATTCGTGGTTGTAGGTTTTGGATTTTCATTACTTTGACTATTTCTTGCCAGTCCCTTCTTGCCTGTAGGGTCTCCCTTGAGAAGTCAGCTGATAGTCTAATTGGGACCCCTTTGTACATAATTCTTTTCTTCTCTCTTGCTGCTTTTAAGATTCTCTCTTTATCTTTAATTTTTGACATTTTGATTATAATGTGTCTTGGAGTGGTTCTCCCTGGGTCCAGTCTCTTGGGAACTCTCCTTGCTTCCTGGACCTGCAAGTCTATTCCCTTCCCCAAGTCTGGGAAGTTCTCCTTTATTATATTTTCACTCAATTTTTCAAGTTCTAGTTCATCTTCCTCACTCTCTGGCAAACCAATGATTCTTATGTTGGGCCTTTTATAGCTGTCCCAGAGGTTTCTGATTCTCTCATTGTTGCTTCCCATTTCCTCTCTCTGCATTGGTTGACTGCTTGTTCCTTCTCCATATTCCAGTTTGTTGAAATGAACTCTGGATTTTTTTTCCTCACCATCTGTCTCGTATGTGGTTTTGTTCCTTTCGTTATGAATGTTTTTCGCTTCTTTCTTATCTTTTTCCTGCTCTTTTGTGAATTCTGTAAGCCACCTGATAACAATGGCCCAGAACTGATCATCTGACAGGTTTCTTATCTGTTCATCTGTCAGGTTCTCCATCTGTTGCCTGGTGAGCTGTGCCACCGGGATTTCTATAGTTGTCTGCCTCATTTTGACAGATGCTTTTTGTTTTCTTGGGCCGGCTGTTGGGGGCAGTGCCTATGTACGCGTCACAATTCAGCGACCGGCGCCTGTCCTATTTCGCAGCCCTGTGGTGCTTTCTTTGGGGGCGGGGGTCCAAGATGGATTCACACAGTTATTCAGCTAGGAGACCGGGATCCGTCCTCCCGCCCCCCTGGGCCTCACTGTTCAAGGTGATGCGTTGGCTGCTTTCCCAGCGCTGGGGTCGCGCACTGCCAGGGGCTTGACTGCCGCCGGGCTTTTTCCCCGCCCCGCCGCTGACCGCAAACAGCGCTGCCCTCTTTAACTCTTACCTGCCCAAATGGCACCGCTGGTTTATAACTTCATATGTTGGGCTTCCATGTAGTTTTATTTTCTGGAATTTCTAGTTATCCTTTGTTTTGAAGTAGTTGTATTCCTCTCTAGTTGTAGAGGGAGACCTAGCGTGTCCATCTAAGCCTCCATCTTGGCCGGAAGTCCCTACAGCAGTTCATTTCAGCTGGCGGTAAGAAAATGCCTGCTGGGCTCCTAATAGTGCAAACAGAAAGGGGAGCAGCCCTGGCTCTCCTAAATGCAAAAACAAGGAAAACACGTGCTGGACTGTGGCAAAACTCTCTAGAGTGTGAAAAACACTGGATTTCCAGCATTTTTGTCCCATGGAAGCCACTTGCTGGGGTGCCAGCAAGGCACACTAAGAAGCCTTCGGGAAGAATGACAGTGAAATTGCTTGAGAGTGATTACCACCGTGCCTTTCACATGGCTCCAGCAAGGAAACTGCTCCTTCAGAGGCTTGAAATATGCTGGAGGATGAGAGCCACTGGGTCTCTGTCATTCCGCTGGCAGCATTCTAGTATTTGACTCTAGTTGTGGGTCTAGTGTCACCAGGGAGTAGCTGTAATGGGTCTTGAGAAGAAAAATAGCTTCCTCTTTCAAGACATCTTCAAAAGGTCCGGTTATCACAGTGTTTTCAAACAAGATGTGGCTAGTCTCCTCTGACACAAGAGGAAAAGCTTTGCCACTGGCAAGGAGACCTCAGCTTGGCTTGTGAGTTTGACGCGTCTGTTTTATCTGAGTCCAAAAAAATGTTTTCAATTCCAAGACTGGTTCCATTCTTCACCAATCAAAGCAACACTCAGATGAAAAACTGTGCCACATGGTGGTGACATTGTGAATTCAATTGATAATGTTATTTAGCAACTTACACAATTGTTTGATTTTTGAGAAATATCAGCTGTATAGCTAAATACATAAATATTTAATAAGAGATTTTATGAGGATTGTTATGAAAGCTCTCTGATTTCCAGGTCATGACTTGAACTGAGAGTTAAAGGACTTAAGCTTGTCATTTATTTTTTGTAAGTGCTCCAGTGCACGCAGATTCCTCTCACACCACGATGTTTGTATGTATCATGATTACTTAACGGTCAAGTGCTGCAGCCACTTAAGCTCCCAATGCACATGCGCCAGTTGGCACATCATCCAAATCAGCAACAGTTGGTAGTTTGATTAATTGTGATATCAGTGCATGCCTTGGATTATTAACATCCTGAGTCCCCATGGGCATGACCAAACCAATCCCTAAATCACACCTTTAAAGGTTTATCTCCTAGGACCATTTCCAGTCCTGATTATGCATCAGTCAGGACCCAGTAAAGAAACAGATCCATTACACGAACTGGCACATGGAAATTTTAATATATAGAAGTATTAACTAATTAAAAGTGATTAACTACTAAACAGAAGGCAACTATTAAAAAGCATAGGACTAACCAATGTAGGGAACAGTTACTCCTGTTAATATAGGTATATTTCAAATATTTTTAAAAAGTATGTTAATCTGAAATTAGAATATACTTGGGTGTTAATCTTTATTTGCTAAAGCCAATGATTGTTCTCAGCAGTGATATGAAATGTGCTAGAAGGCATGCTCCATTGCATCTCCCATGCACCAATTGACAGGAAACTGCCATTGGGTTGCTGGTGAGTCTGGCTGCAGGTGCAGTCCCAACAGGTGTCCTTCAAACCACTGGCCACCAGAGGCAGAGAGAACAAAAAACATCAGAACCCAAAGGAAAAGCTCCTTCAACTTTTCCTTCTAGACTCATTTCAATGCCATTTCATAATCAACATTGTACCAGGTATCAAAGAAAAAAATGCTTAGGGTGGAGCACCTCCAATTGCACAGGACAAGGCAAGAAAGAGTGAATCTGAAACCAAAAAAGAATAAATTAGTAGCTGCTATAATAAGTATTCACTGCAGATATCTTTTAAAAATATGATTAGATACCTCATTTGAACAAAATTATACAAGCAACTGTTTTTAAAGATGCTTAGATCACCAACTCTATACTTGTATATTTTATTTTGAATCAAGTGAGGATTCATTTTCTATTTGAGGATTTTTACACATTATAAAATTACACATTTATAATATTTGTCTAAAATTTATTTCGAAGCAACACTTTCAAGTGGTGACTACAGTCATTAGTTGCAGTGAATAAATCAAAGGCCTATGTAATGAATCATTTCTTCATAAGTCCATAATTCAGAGCTGTAGTTATACTTAAAAACTATCAAATTTAGAGTTTGAGAGTCTGAAGAAATGAGCTAAACATAATGTTTCCCTGATTATATGAGTGGAGTTTTTTTCCTATACTAATGACATTTTGCAATGATGAAATTTCAGTAAACTGCTATTAGATGCATTTTTCTGGAGAAGAAAAATAGCAACTGTTAATTTGGGTTGGCTAGAAAGGCCTACAATTATGTTCTCTTCTCCCAGCCAGACTATTGAACATTTCCATGTTATACAATAAATTGTAGTAGCTTGATTTGTAGAGATCCATGTGTCCAGTCCATTGTTCAGTTCTACTATGTAGAGAGATATGATTTAGATATCTCCCAAAATCAGTGTAAAAGTGAAGCATTTAATGATGTTACTTTAGTAAACTTTGAAATAAATTTAAGAAACGATTAAATTTGGATTTTATTTTTCAGGATTTACATAAACTAAATGTCCTGCCTACCCTTCCAATACATGCTCAAAGAGAGTTATTTAAAATGACTGCTAAGTATGTGGGAATGGATGAGTCAAAAATAACTTAGAAACTGAAAACAAGATGTGTAAGAAAGAGAGACTGCAGCTATCTGAAGGGGAGATGGGTTGGGATTGGGTGTTTTGGTTTCAGTAACAAAAATTTGGATTTTAATAGACATTCAATAAGTAAGGCTTTAGACCTTATATGGAGGGTAAAAAAACTCAGAACATTTAAATGATTATGTCATCAATTATTGGTACATTCAAATAACTTCACTATCATTGGACAGGTAGGTTAGAAAAATATCAAACTTTGACAGCTAGGAAACAAAGAAAATCATTTTTCTTTGCTTGGGATTAATGTGGAAATAAAAATAGTCTTTCTGGAGAGTTAATAAATATGACCGTTACCTCACAGAGTTTGAATATTTTAACTCTGTGGGAAGCAGGAATACCCAAGCCAACAAATTAATATAAAAAGTGATCTCACATGGGACCAGAAGTGACAGAAACATGGAAAAAGTGTTCTAAAAGGAATTTTAATTTAGTCTAGAAATAATTCCCACAGATAAAGTCTCACTGAATGTGAAACCATAACCCCAAATGATAACAAGAATTTTCACACAGAAGCAAGATTACTGTGTAATAGAATTATTGGGTACAGACTTTTAAATGATGAATAAAATGCTTAAGGATATAAAAATATTTTGATAATGAATAAGCAGAGCTGAAAATGAACAAAATTAAACTTCTGTCAATACAATATACAAGGTCTTTCTTGAAAAAATCCAGTTATTTTTAACATAATGAGAACAGTTTGTGGACATCAATGTAACCTGGGAGCCAAGGACAGTGGGTGGGAATGTTCATGCATGAACAATGATGACTTCACTGTACTAGTCAGTGGGGGCAGTAGATGCCATTGAGTGAGCATGCGTACTGTGTGGCCATCGCATTCAAAATGACTGAGCTAGTAGACCAACAAATCTGCATCAAATTTTGTGTTAAGCTTGAACATTCATCACAGAAACTATTCAGATGATTCAGAAGGTCACAGCTATTGGCAATTGGTAACTGGCAGCTTTATCACAACAATGCACCTACTCATACATTACGTCTCATGCAGTTTTTTTGTGAAACATCAAATCACCCAAGTAACTTAGTCCCACCGCAGACAAAATTTGGCACCCTGTGACTTCTAGCTTTTTTCAAAACTTTATTCACCTTTGAAAGGGAAGAAATTTCAGACCACTGATGAGACTCAGGAAAATAAGACAGAGCAGCTGATGGCGACTCTGGCAAAGATTTTGCAGAGTGTTTTTAACCATGGAAGAGATACTGGGAGAACTGTATGAGGTCCCAAGGTGCCTTCTTTGAAGGGAACTAAGGCATCATTATCTTATGCATAATGTTTCTCGTATCTTGTATCTTCTTCAATAAATGTCTATATTTTTCATAGTATATGGCTTGATACTTTCTGGATAGATGTCTGTGTACCAAAAATATAACTTTTATTGATAGATCAAATATCAAATTAGATAAATAGAAAATTCAAGAAGTAGAAGATATGGCTAGGAAGTTACAGAAAATGCAAATATAGAAACCCAAAGTTAGAAAATATGAAAGGAATTAAAAGGGACAGAATAATAAAGTCCAACATACTTGTAGTAGAAGTTCAAAGGGAGAGGTCCAAAAAAAGAAAAAGAAAAGATAGTGTAACCTTGAGTCTACAAATTTGAGAATAAACATATTTTCAAGCCTACATTGAAACATTTATAGATTTTTTTAAATGACAATATACTAAGTCATGAAAATTACTCTTAACAAAAAGAAAAGAAAGAATATCATTTAGAGGTATTCCCTAATCAGAATATGAATTACATTTTAAAATCTAACTTATAAAAGTCCCACACATTTAAGTTGAGAAGTTTGAAAATAAGTATATAAATACCTCATTGGTCAAAGACTATCAAAATTACACACCAAAATTTGTTGGATCCAACTTAAAGTAGTATTTAGAGGAGATCTTTTAGTTTCATAAACTCAGGGGAAAGATTAGTGAGAATTAATGAAGTTAGAGTACAACATGAGGAGCTAGAAAAGAAACGGAAGAACTATCTCAAGAAGATATAAGCTAAGAAATTAATGACAATAAACCACACTGAGAAAACTCAAATATAAAGATTGTGGTCCAATAAAAGTAAAAGTTTATTTTTTAAGACTTAAAACTATGCAAACAAATAGATTGAAAGGATAAAAAGCTCAAAAATCAAAGCTAGAATTTGAAATTTTAAAATGTATATATTTTATATTTTAACATCTCTGAAATCAGGATTTATTATAATCAATAATATGTCATAGCTTAATTGATGAAATTTTTTCTTCTTAAGAGAATATAAAATTTTCACATACTAATAAATGCCTCAATAAAATGTCATTACAACAAAGCACTATGAACAATTTTATGTCAAAAAATGAAAACTGGGTCAAAATTAACTTATATACACAAATATTCAATATAATTAAAACAACAGATATAAAAATGAGATAAACATTAGAAAAGTGCTTTAGCCTGAGTTTTCTCAGAAACAGACATAAAGCCTCACAGATGGTACTTATGTAGAAATGTGATCCTGTTGATTGGGAGTATAGGAGAGGTGGAAAAAAACTGGAGAGGACAGACCACTAACTGAGGGATTGATCAAATTATCGCCACCTCTAGGTATATGATGCTGAATCTAAGATGGTAACTCTCAGAACTTTTCACTAGGGATACAAAGAGGAGAAGGGAGGCTATATCTTTTTGCTCTCATTCCTCTTTGGTCAAGGGTAGTCCTACAGTCATTATTTTCTCTGCATTTCTGAGTTGTGCATGGCTGAGTGAAGAACAGTTATGAAGGTAACCCCATTGTGGAAAAAGAGAGGTACAAAAAGTGGTTCCTTGTGATGAGTTGCCCTATTGTCCATGCTTAAAGCAAATCAACATCTCATAGAAATGGTCACTGTAGCAGTGATAAGACTGAAAGAATTTTGAAGTAGTATAAAAGACATAACCAATATTATAAACCTACCAACCAAAGCAAGACCAGATAACTTGTTCCAGATATTTTCAAATTTAATGTAATTTATTCCAAACTGTGAAAAACACAAATTTTAAAGTTTGAAACATCTTGGTAAAAAATATTGACAAGGAGAATATATAATTTTCACATACTTATAAGAACAAAGATGATATGTCAATCTCACAACATAGATGCAAAATCTTAATTGCAATGTTAATTACTTGAATTCATCAATTTACATTTACAAAAAAAAAAAAACTATCATTACTAAGTTCAATTTATGCCAGAAATACATAAGTAGTTTAACATTAAAAACAAAAACCTCATGTAGTTCATCATATTAATAAGTTAAACGTTTTTTTAAATATGATCATCATACAGAGGTAGTTTTCAAATGATGATATTTCAATATCTAAAGTAAAAAGAAAAACTTAATTCATTGCTTACTATATAGTAAGAATAACCAATGCTAGTAAGTAAGTCATAGTCTCCAGAAACAGAGGACAATGTGAATTTTAGAATATTTAAGATCAAAGAAATTTAGGAGTTGGTAGACTTTTAGAGCCAGGATATGATAGATGTCATCATCTGGTAAAATTTGGTTTTTCAGAGGTGAGAGTGTAGTTGACTGGTTGATTCTCAGAAACAAGTTTATTTGAATAAATCCTCTTCTGATTGGCTGACTTTCAGGAATAAACAGTTGATACTGATTGGTTGGCTTGGAAAAGAATGCACATTTAGGCACATTGCCGATAGAATAAATTCTGGTGTCTACCAAACAATACGTATTTTCTTAAAATTGTAAGAATTAAAACATCAAGTAATGTTCATGATAAAAGGTATTGCTGAGTTTGAACAGCTTGGATTTCCTTAACTGGCTAAGAGGTACTTACCCGCCACTGCCCCCCCCCCCCCAATATCACATTTCATGATACAATAATAGACATTTTCTTCTTTAATTGGAATAGAACTGAGATGTCTATTTTCACCACTAATATTCAATGTTTTACTAGTAGTGCTAGTCCAAACAATATGGCAAGAAAATATAATTTATGACAATTCAGCAAGTTGGAAATGGCATTGTTCTCAAACCATACATATATGCATTTTAAAAATCAAAGAAGATCTACAAAAAAATTATAAGAGTAACTTTACTGTTCAGAAATTAATTGATCTTTCATATATAATAAAAAAGTTAAAAATATGTTAAAATACTTTTGAAAGAGCACTAAAAAGATATCTAGAATATATTTTGTAGTTTTATTTAAAAATAAGAGACCCCTTAGGTTAGAGAACTTTAAGGTGATCTGTCATATCTCCATTTCTGGGAGTCAGGAAGAAGCCCCAACCATGGTTAAGACATCTTGCCTTGCATTCTCCTCCATCCTCACTCCTGTAATTATTGTTAGCGGCCAAGAGCCAGTCTTAAAATTCTTGGTACAAGATTGCTCTGATCTTGGCTCTATGGAAGTCAAGCAACAGACCCAATCCCAAGAATTTACGTGCTACTAGAAAAATCTCCTCTATCACAGACACTGTGACATTCTATCACAGAATATCTGAATTTTGGGGTTATGTTACTTCCTACAAGAATTTCATAATTCTCAGGTTATCACCACAAATTACTTCCACTAATCCCTTTCCTGACCCCATCTCCTACATCTCCAACTCTTGCATCCTTTTGTGCCCTCTGATTATTATAAAATTCTCTATATTTGCAACCTCTTCTTTAGCCCTTACCTTCTAGTTCTCATTTTAATACAAACCTATAATTTCTCTTTTATTTTCCCTTAGGGTTGCCCTCTACACCTTTTTAAATGACAAGTTTAGAAGACTTCAACTATGTATTGCTTTGGAAATATTTATTTTTGTGGGTGTTTCTAAAGGCCTGTAATAGTTGTTTTATGTTTTGTTTTGTCTTTCTCAGTATGGATTAGTGTTTGCTCTGTCTGTTGACAGGTGAACAGAATAACATTACTTTAAAAATAATTTACTTTGAGATAGTTCTCTAGACCACGTTAGTGTTGGGAAGTTTGGCTGCACACTATGCATAGGGCTGGCCAAGATTTTCCTTTTCTTTTCTCTCTCTCTCTCCCTCTCATCAGTGCCAAGGCAACTTTTCTTTCCAGTCTCCTGTGTGAAACAAGGGTGAGGGGCTGGTTTACTTTGGTTAACTCGTTACTCTGATCTCATTTTAATGAACGGACTGATCTACCAGATTGTTTATATTTTGAATTTTCTTTACTACATTCTGTCTATCTTGTGCTTTTAAAGCATTCTATTTAGTGCAGCATTTTTAATTAAAAAAAATTTCCCCAATAATATCTTGCTTTTATCAAAATCAGAATTTTTAGAATATTATTTTCTATGTTTCATACCTGTAAACTGAAATAAGAGGACTGGAAATGAAGCTTCTCAATAGAATTAATAAACCTATGATTAAACAATCTTATAATTATAATTACATATTGGTATTTTGTATTAGAAGAATATTGGAAATAATGATCTGACTTAGACTGAAATATTGGAATACTACAAAAATGTAGGGTTTTTATGTTTTTATAACTAAACTTATTTCTTGACAAATTTGGCTCAGCCATTTTTTTCTCAAAACATAAATAGGTCTAAAATTATGACATCCCATGGACCCTGGCTGTTCCACATCTGCTTGAGATTACATTTATGAAATCAAGATTAGTTTACCCACTAGGGCTTTAAGCCTGAATCTTCACTGATAGCCTTCAGAGAGCTTCAAACATCTCTCCTATTCCTATCTTATTTGCTACAGTTGATGTGACCACTGAGTGGCAGCTACAACTTATAGGAAATTAATGAGCTAAGGCTATTTATGGAGCTAGTTAGTTTTTTTTCTCTTGCCAATGGCATTGTTAAAGGAAAGATGAAAAAAATGAATTTCTCGAACTCACACGCTCTCTCTGTTTCACTCTTACTCTATCTCTATCCCCTCTATTTATATCAACATATTTATATGTGTGCATATAAATATACAAGGGGGACCCCAGAAAAACAGAATTTATTATAAAAATTGTGTATTTATTCTTACACGTTTAAACTTTAGTCACCTTCAAAGTGCTCTCCATTTGATGCAATACACCTATTGAGACATTTTTCCACTGTTCAAAATAGTTTTCAAGCTGGTTGATTTTGATACCGTTTAGTGCTTCTGCCATTTTTTGTTTCACTTCTTCCACATTGACAAAATGTTTCCCTTTGAGGACTTTTTTCATCCAGGGGAAAAAACAAAACAGTCGCTCAAGGCAAAATCAGGTGAATAGGGAAAGTGAATCACAGGGGTCATGCTATTTTTGGTCAAAAACTTCTGAACATTCAGTGTGATGTGGGCAGATGTGCTCATAAATCACCCATCATGACATAGGTAAATGTGTTAAAAGAGTCTCCAAAAAAACTTCACCGAAGCTGAATGAAGCCTCTCACAACACCAGCTGGTACACGGATACAAATGGGTTCCTAGAACACTTACTTTGCAGGGGAAGCCAGTATACAAGGAACCCACCCTCCAGAATATAATTTCACTTTTGGGGGAGAGTCCCCTTTTGCACCTATTTATGTAAAGTTTGTAAACATATTTTGTGCATATTATGTAAATGAGTATGCATATATTACATAACCAATTCTATATGAGTATCTATGTGAATCAGTTATACATTGCTGTATAATAAACACCCTAAAATCCAATGCCTTAAAATTATGAGAATGTATTATTGCATGTAGTTTTCTACAATAAATCAGCCTGGTGATTCTGCTGATATAGTCCAGGCTTAGTGATTTTTGATGGGGGAGTGGGTGCTTAAGTCTCTGCAATCAGCTGATAGATCACTTGGAGACTCCTGATCTGGTGATTAACTATCATCATGTGTGCCTGACAAGGTTCATGTGTCTCTAATCATTCAGGAGGTGAGATTGGATCCGTTCACATGACAGTGTCAGGGTTCCAAAAAAGAGAGGGAACCTGCAAATCCATGCAAGGCCCAGGCTTGGAAATAGAACAAGGTCACTCCCCACACATTCTTTTGGCAAAAGTAGGTACAAACGCTTTCCCAAGTGGGGGCATAGCTTTCCATTTTTGTTGACAAGAGCAGCACATCACACTACACAGTGTATGAATAGGAAGGACTGACAAATTGGTGACATTTTCTAATCAATCTACCTCAGTATTTATTATACACACTCAATTTTATAATGATGTTTATTTTTATTGTTTTGAAGAGATTTTAAATAATATTTTTAATTGCAGTATAATTGACATATAATATTATTTTAGTTTCAGGTGTACAACACAATGATTTGGTATTTGTATCCATTGTGAAATGATCATCACAAGTCTAGTTAGCATTTGTCACCTTACATAGTTAGAAAATAACTTTCCTTATGATAAAAATTTTAAAATCTACTCCATTAATAACTTTCAAATATGTAGTATTAATTATAGTCATCATGCTGTATATAATGTCCCCATGACATTTATTTTATAACTGAAAGTTCATACTCTCTAACCCCTAAAAGTATGTCACCTATCCCATACATCCTGCCTTTCTCAACTACCAGTTTGTTCTCTGTATCTGTGAGCTTAAAGGTTGTTTTTTTTTTTAGATTCCACATATAAATGTTTTGAGATCATATGGTATTTGTCTTTATCTGACATATTTTACTTAGCATAATATCCTCAAGATCATGCACATTGTCTCGAATGGGAAGATTTTATTACTTTCTATGGCTGAATAATATTTCATTATATTTTTATATATGATATATATTATATACATATACATATGACATTTTTTCATCTATTTATCCATTGATGCACTAGAGGTTTTTTAGTTGAATTGTATATAACTCTTTGCATATGTCTCCATAATAATTACCTATACCATAAATGTTGACGATATTAACATAAGTGTGAGAGGAATCATGAACAAAAAGTAGTTTTCCCGATATCCATAGTTATGCCAATTATTATTTTATGTTACAGAATTTGTGAATCTACCCATTTTCTGTATTTCTATTGTAGTGATGACTTTTATCCCATACTTAAGTGATTCAGTCATTCATCTACTTATGCATTCAACAAGGGGTCTCTTGGTATTTCCCATGTACCAGGGACACCATCATACATAAGCAACAGTCAAGGAAAAATAAGAGTAAAAGTAAAAAACAACTGAAGTAAAGACTTCAAAGAAAAAGGGCAACAACAATAAAAAGTGGACAAATTTTGACATACATTCCCAGTGTATGCTTTTAAACATAAATTAACTTATATTCCCAACATTTTATCATACTCTATATAGTTGCAAACTGCTTGTATAACAGTGGGAATTATAACAATGGGGAATTGTAACCCGCCCCACATTCTTTTGACATTTTTTTCTGTAAATGTTGACTCTAACTAGTATGTGGCTTGTAGAAAAACAGCATGTTTGCATAAGAATCTTAGGAACTAACTTCAAAAAATACAGACTCTGACTCTTAGACATCCCAGCTCTGGGAGATTTGCTGACCTTCAACCATGGAACCTAGATGACATGGAGCCGGGATGACTAAACCAGGAGGATGCACACCGGACCATCACTTGCCTTATCAGAATAGACTGTGCTCTTCTGCAACCTTTGTTCTGTTCCCCTCTCCTTTATTACAAAAACCTCTTCCTCCACTGAGATGTGGAGATGAACTTTGAGATGTGAGTCCCCCATCTTTTCAGAAAATGGGCTTTGTGATGTGAGTCCCCCATCTTCCAGCTGGCCAGCATCAGAATAAATCACTTTTCTTTACATCAGCATCTGCCTCTCAAGTATTGGCTTTCGTACAGGCAGGTAGCCAGACCTGCGCTCAGTTACACTTATATTCAGGTATATACATATAGAAATATTTATAGATGGAATAAATGAAAAAATAATTTTACAACTACAGTTATCAAAGTATTTCTCATTAGTAAAATAGCTAATATCTGGGACAATGCTTTATGTGCTAGGTGCTTTCTGTGGATCACTCTTCCTAATTCTTAATCCCATGATGTAGGTACTATTATAATATCCATTTTAACAGATGAAGACACTGGGGATTGGCAAAGTTTAGTAACTTGTCAAAAATCATCAGCCTGTGAGACACAGAGCTAAAATTCAAACTCTGGCTCAAGATTTCTAAAATCCTTGGCTCTAGACCAATCAGCTTTCTCAACTCTTCCTGGCTGAATTAATTGCTGAAAAATCACAGGACCTGCTGCTTTCTGCATTTCTCCAAATACTTACAGCTCTTCCTGGCTGAATTAATTGCTGAAAAATCACAGGACCTGCTGCTTTCTGCATTTCTCCAAATACTTACAGAAGCAGTTATTATTACAAAGAAAGAAGGCTTCATCCTCACTACTGGTCTTCATCCAAACTTCTGGATCTTTTTCCTCCCTGGCCATCAAAATCAGGTTTTTCAAGGAAATAAATTATATGTAATCACAAGGTTAAGCATCTAGGAATAGGAAGGATTAGAGTTGTAAAATTATGCTTAATCCATATCAGAGAAAATTTTAGGTAATGGAATTGGGAAGACATTGTAATTTTATATTTTAATATCCTGTCTCTTGAATAAATCTTACATTTATCTTGCTAGTATATTTTATTTTAGTCTGTCTTACCCACTAAGTTAAAAATTCCTGAGTATAGGACCTTTTCTGCTTTCCTTCCTATTGTCACTGATCCATGGCAGACATTTAAGAGCAATTTCTTGCTCTAGAATTTGAGTCCAGACAACTCTTTGCAGATCCTCAGGGATCCAGAATCAAACTCTAAAAAGTGCTTTCATGAGACCAAAGAGCAGGGCTAAGGAAGAGAGCCGCTCCAACAGTTCCCGAAGGCCTTCCGCTCTCTTTTATGCTGACACAGTCCAAACATACCTGCGAGGTCTGGTCAGACTTTCTGTTCTTAAAAAGGTCCCTCCTGATACAGATATGACACTTCCTTTGTCTATGTCCTCAGGAAAAGAGGAGATCTCGAAGGCAGTGTGCTGTCTAAGGCTGAACAGAAGTGAGCAGTTGACAGGTTGTCCTTAGGAGTTTTAGCTCTCTATCACTCTATCTCCCTCCCTCCCTCCTTTCCTCTCTCTTTCCCTCTTTCCTTCTCTCTTTGTGGTATCCTGAATATAACTAGAAACTTCATTACAAATTATTCCAGGTTGAAATACATATATGATATATTGTAGTTTTTACCATTAAAATGTTCCGCATGCATTTTCCACTACTCCTCCCTTTTTGGACAAAATATATATAAAGAGTTTTCACATACTTGAATAGCTTTTGGATATTTTGCCTCCCCGACTATATTCCAATACCTGTTATGAACTTACTAAAACATACACCAAAGAAGTAAATGGGTCACTGAAAAAGCAAATACCTCTAAGGAAGATTCAAAAATATTTAACATCTTAATATAAATTATTGATGTATTTGTGTTTATACACAATATATGAAGTTAAACACCCCCAGCATGTGGCACAACTCATGTAAACCTCTGTGCCTTCATAAAGAAATACCTATTTCCAAATAGATGGCTGTGTGTTTGTAAATTTCTTCTTTGTTGCTGTTGAAAGTAGTAAAAGGAGGGGGAGCAAACCATTTGTCAAGTCCCTATTATATGCCATACATTTTGCTTGTCACTTTAGAAATGCTATTTCAGTTAATATTAATGGTAATACTATTATATTAAACCCAAAAACTACCCCTAAGAAAGAGTGTGAAACATGATCCTGGTCACAAAGTTAATAAGAAGTGAAGTTAAGGTTTAAACCCAGGCTTTTTTATTAACTCCAACATCTGGATATTTTTCAGTTCACTGTGCTTCTTCCCAAAATGTTTTTTCCTGAAGTACTTATTCTAGAGCTATGTAATGATATGGACATATGCTAATGAGATATTTATAAGCTAGTTCTGAATCAAGTACATCCTTTCTTGAGAACTTGCAGATGCTTGTGTTGAAAGTAAGGGTAAGGGTCAGATTTCAATTATTCATGTCTTTCTAGGCCAAGGAATAAAGGGGATATTAATTCTATCACAACAGCTCCATGGACTTAATCCTTGCATATGCTAAATGACTCAAGTTGAATAAATCTTCTTCACTGTTGAATTTCTAACAAAATGGGTAAAAGTATTAAAAGCAAAATGATTATGGGAAGTTTTGGTATCATATTAAAGTCAAAAGGTTCACAAACTATGAAACCATTTTTAGACAAGCATCCTTAATTATAACTGCAAAAAAATTAGTAGATATTTTTAAAAAAGAATTAATAAAATCAGACACTATTCTAGCCTCCAAAAAGATAAACAAAGAATTTTTCTCAAATCAGATGGGAAAGGATAATTGATAAAGAAGAAACTAACAAAACAGACAACAAGAAAGAAATGAAGAGCACAATAAATAAGTTTGCCAATAAAGAAAGTGGAAAAACTCAAGTTGCCTAGGAAGTCTTTAAATATTTATTCACTCTCTCTCTCAAGGTTAAATAATTGGCTCTTCTAGACCTTTACTGAACTTCTTCATTCCTCTTATCTCTCTCTTTTCCTTTCATTTCCAGCAGATCTTCCCTGCTTGCCTAAAACTTCATAGATAAGTGGAGCTCATGTGGTAGAGAACATTCTCAATTTTCTACATGCAGACACACAAATATCCTCACATCCTGTATCAGAAATAATAAGTATCCTTCCATGTAGTCTGTCAGGGAGTTGAATAAATCCAATTGTGTCATCTTCAAGATACTTCATCCAAAAGCGAATCCCCCTGCCTATATTTTGAGTCTTTTAACTCATAATAAAAACATGCTCTGGGAAGCCTCTCAAGAAAACTTTTTAAAATTTAAAAAACAGAAGTACAAGGTACAACTACAAGTAAAAATCTAAAACTATGAAAATATAACTAAATTAAACTTATTTTTTTCCCTTGATTTATGTCATTGTCTCTCTTTTATCTCATTCTTGGGAACAAACTAAGAAGAAATCTGTATACATTGTCTCTTTTCTTTTTTTGATGTTGATTTTTCCCTCCTTTCTTTATTTGTCATTCAATTAATCTGCATGAAATGCATACCATAAGCTCTATTAGAGGTTGAGGATACAGAAAGAACTAGGTAATATAGTGCATGCTGTTAAGGGCCTGGTCTACTTATAATGTAATAAAAAGACAGCAATGCATTGACATAAGTGTGCACCATAAAAATTTATAGTTCAATGGGGGAAGATGAGAATGCACTATTCTATGTGAGTGGACCAAAAAAAAAAAAAAACAGAAAAAAAACAAACTAAAGATAGAAAATAGGTCTTGAAAAATATGAGCGGATATTTACCTCTTGATGGGTATCAATACATAGAGCAGAAGAGCAATTTAAGCAGAAATGAGAGGTAAAAACAAAGTTAATGATTTATAAAATCTTGAGATGTTTGGAAGCTTGCAAAAGTTATAAATAGCATTAAATGGGAGGCAAGGATTAGAGATGGGAAGAGGTATAAGAGATAAACCTAAATAGGCAAGCATAGATTAGATCTTAGAAGATCTTGTGTATCATGTTGAATTTAGAATATACTAGCAGAAAATGAGTAATGACTTAAGAGTAAAAATCTCAGATATATGTTTTAGTAAATGCAAAAGGTATATGTTTTGCTGTATAACAAACCACCCCAATATTTAGGGACTTTACAACAGCAAATACTTAACCATTTCTCAGGTTTTGTTGGACTCTTTTGACCTGGTCTAATTCAACTGATCCATGTGGTCAGGTAGCAGTTCATCTGGGGTTGGATGACCTAAGATGACCTTGCTCACATGTCCAATAGCACGCTATGGTAATACAATAAGTTGGCAATGTGCCTCTTACCATTTAACTTTCTAACTCAAGATTTATCACACGATAGAAATCTCTAAGTAAGAAGAGATGACAAGCCCCAATGCAAAACATGTTTTAAGTCTCTGCTTATTTTACACTGATGTTATGTCACTGGCCAAGGCAATCCCATAGCTAAGGCCAGCATCAGTATGGGAAGAATTATCCAATGGAATGGATACCATCATAGGCATAATCATGGCCATTTACTGAAAACTTGACCCAGAACTTTGTTGCATAGAGTATCATGTGTTAATTATGAAAAATTTATAACTAAGAGACTGACCAGAATCACAATATATACTATTGCTTGACTGTAGTAGACATGTAATTAGCCCTTAACACTTGTGAAGCATGATGCTAGAATGTAAGTGGAGGTTTATATGACATATATCTAAATATTTAAAAGTCATAAACCAAACTAACAGGTATTAAATAAAATATAAACTAGTCTCCTACTTTGGCAAATATATATTCGTAATGACCTGAAAGCCAAGTTCAAATTTCTTGGACTTCTTCAAGTTTCTTGCTGGAATGTGAAGACCAAAGAGAGAATACTCTTCAGTGCTCTGTGTCCTAACTGTAGCACTATAAGATGAATCATATCTGTGTGTTTATTTATTATAGTCCATATTTCCAAATTTTTATTTGTCTCCAGACAGCAAAAAGTTACTTGTGGGGCCTAGGGTTGTATCCAGCTATGGTATGACTTCTTCTCTGCAAGAACAACATGGACAAGATAACTTTACAAGCCCCATGAGTGGACTTGGGGACATTTGGACAAGAAATTTGGAATCCAGGACACAGTCTAGAAACTGGAGCATGGCCCTCGATCCACGTAGACTTCATGCTCCTTGGTTAAGGGGGCAGCCGGACCAGAACCAGGAAAGAGAATCTCTTGTCTTAGTATAATGGTTATTTCAGGAGAGAAAATAAGAATACTTTAAAATTCTCATTTACCATGGTAGTGACTGAACTTAAAGTGAGACAACTTTGGCTAGGGGCTTACTAATAACTTTCTGTGTGAGAAGTCGTTTCAGAGGCTATGACACCACAGACAGGGCATGAGCTATTCACCACTACCCCCTTTTCTTTATACTTCTTAGACCACTGCAATCTCCTTTCTGTAGCAGCATAGCTACTAAAATAGCTCTGGCATCAGTGATATTCTGACTGTCAAAACCAACAGACATTTCTTAGAACTCACCTCACTGACAATAACAGTGTGTCTGATGGCCTATCAATCATTTGGTTCTTTCAGCTTTTTTTCAAGAGTGGACACATGACACCTGCAGGCCAGGGGACAAATGTTATCTTCTTGGAGTTGTTGTGTGAACTAAGTAAACAAAGCCAATCAGAAAGACAAAAGACTCTGGAATAAAAGATGAGTTTGAAACTACTGGGCACAGAAGAGAGAGAGAGAGAGAGAGAGAGAGAGTTAAAAAAGTGAATTAATTCATCCAGGCATTTCTTTTTTTCAAATGGTTTCAGTTAGGTTTGTGTCATTCATAACTGAAACTAGCGATCCATCCTGTGGTATAGGGCACTCCTACGTACTCCCTCTGTTTTTTTAACTCTCCCTTTCCTAAACTTCCAAGATACATCTCCCCAGTTTTCCCTCATGCATTTTAAAATATATTTATTGATTTCTTTCTCCATATGCCCCTTGAATGTGGATATATTTCAGCTTTTTGTCATTTCACTCAATAGACTCTCTCTGAATAAAAACACCAACATTTATTGTCTACTCCCCTTTTATATTAGCCATGCTCAAGCCAAGCCCCTAAATATAGAAAATAGATAAAAATTCACTGTATCTTTCTGGGCTTTAGCTCAGAAATTGCTTTCACCACCCACTTCGTCAAATTCCCATCTTTTACTCATATACCACTGTACATGAATTCACTGTGCTAGCCCAGCTTCACACAGCGCCTCTCACTTTTCAGTTTCTCCTCTTTGCTGTTTCACAACTCTAATTTGTTAATCCTGGAGGAAATAATCTGATTTAGAAAAAATTCCCTATCTCATTTACTAGTGTTATCAAGTGATACAGCAAACCTTACTCCTAAGAGAGCCAGAGGATCTACCATGCAGATCAGTGGTTGTTAAAATTTAGCAAGCATCAGAATCACGTGGAAAATTTAACACACCAAAGGCTGGACCCAACCCCCAAAGTTTGATTCAATACAACCATTAGGACACTTTCAGTTATGAATGACACAAACTTAACTGAAACCATTTGATGCAACAAATATATAAGTAAATTAGTTTATTTTTTCACATTCATAGGAGGTCCAGGGTGATGGCTGACTAGATCAGTCATGTCTGGATTCAGGGTTTTAAGACATTATCAGAAGTTTTCTTTCTTCCTATCCTGAGAATTTGAATTTCTGACAAGTTCACAGGAAATGCTGATGCTGCTGATGTGGGTTATAAGAGTGATTCTGATCTAGTTTGTATTCTGCTTATTCATATTTTTATTATTGCAAATCTTTGTATTACGTGTTCCTTTTGAGTGTGGAAGGAGCTTATGTCTTTTTTTCTAGCCAACAGAACATGGCAAAAAAATGACACGATGTTACTCCCATGACTATATTATGATTTTTAAAAACTACTCTATTTTAGCAGACAGAAGACAGACAAATTCTCCTGCTGGTCTTGAGGAAACAAGCAGCCATGCTGTGATTAGAAACTGCCTTTACAGAAGCCACATGGAAGAAATATAAGGGTGGCTGCTAAGACCCGAGGACAGCCTCCAGCTGACAGCCAGTAAGAAGCTAAGAACCTCAGTCATACAACCACAAGGAAATAAAATCCGACAACAACCTAAATTAACTTGAAAGTGGATTTTTTCCCAGTTGAGTAGCCAGATGAAAACACAGTTCAGCTGTCACCTTCTTTGAATTCTTGTGAGCAGGGAACCTAAATAATCCACAGCTGGACTCCTGACCCATGGAAACTGTTTTGTATGAAGCCACTAAGATTGTGATAATTTATATTGAATATATCTTCAAAAAAGATTACCCCCAGCATCAACCTTTCCAAAGCCCCCATTTCCTACAAGATAACATTTAAAGACCTTGATGGAGCATATAAGACTTTTCATGAAACGCACCTTGCAACCCTGGCTGGTGCAGCTCAGTGGATTGAGCACCAGCCTGCAAACCAGAAGGTGACTAGTTCGAATCCCAGTCAGGGCATATGCCTGGGTAGCAGGTCCTGTCTCCGGTTAGGGGTGTGCAAGAGTCAATTGATCCATGTTTCTCTCCTTCTCATTCTTCCTCCCTTCCCCTCTGTCTACAAATAAATAAATAAAATACATATTTTTAAAAGTGGTCTATTAGTTTTCTATTTCACTGAAAAGAAATCTCAAGTCATAGTTGTTTTTGTTTTTGTCTTTTCACTTTTCTGGGAAATTAGTATTAAAATATTTGATGGTATTCAAATTTATATTTAGAGACCTCATATGAGAACAGTTTTTCATTTATAGTTCTACTGTTATGCTCATTGAGATGTATATTCTCCTTAAAGGCACCATTCAACATAATAATTGCATTGAATTGTTTCTTCTTACTTCTATCACAATAGACCAGAGTAAAAGGTTAATCTCATGTGACAGTCTTTTGTTTGTTTATTTTTTGACAGTCTTAATAAATAGAATTTATAATACATAAACAATTACACAGAAATTATAATAAATAGGTACAATTTTATAAAGTTAGTTAATATGATAATACAATTATTATTTAAATAAAATATATTATCCTTAACAAGTGAAATTGATGTGCCCTTTGAATAAGAAAACCAAAACAATCCTTTTACTATAGATATTTACAGACCTTCCAAACCTTCTTCCTTACAAAATTATATCACAAAATATAAAAGGAAGGAGATCACATAGCTTATATTAATCTACTGACCCTACCTGGCCTCCCAAAGTTTGTGTATTGGAATCCTTAACATCCAATACCTCAGAAAGTGACTGTATTGGGAGATAGGAACTGTAAAGAAGTAATTAAGTTAAAATGAGGTCATTGAAGTGTTCCTTAATCCAACCTAAACAGTGTCCTTATAAGAAGAGAGATTAGAACATACAGAGAGGCACCAGCTATGCACATACACAGAGTGCAGGCCATGTGGAGACAGGCAGGAATGTGACTGTCTGCAAGCCAAGGAGACAGGCCTTAGGCAAAACCAAACCTTCCAGCATCTGAAAAAAAAGAAAAGTCTCATTCTTTGAAAAATAAAAGAAAAATAACTGCTGATGTCATAAATATTAATCAGAAGCATTTTTATAAGTATGCATAAACTTAGATCTGTCTTTATTAATGTTAATTCTCTCTCTCCCTTTTTCTTTTTTTACCTTTACACAAATCTGTCTTGTCCTGTGTCTCAAAGACTAATATGGGTGTATTACATAAAAATTAGGATCTGGAGAACATCACGCTAAGTGTAATAAGCCAACAGAGAAAGGCAAATACTGTATCATCTCACTCATATGTGGAATCTAATGAACAAACTGAACTAACAAGCAAAACAGAGACTGACTCATAGACGCAGAGCAGATGACGGTGGTGGGCAGGGGAGGTTAGGGGGTGAGGGATTGAACAAAAAGGACGAAGGACTCATGGAGATGGACAACAGTGTGGTGATTGCTGGGGGGTGGGTGGTAGAAGGGGATTAAATGGTAATGGGAAAAAAAGTACAATAAAGATTAAATTTAAAAAATTAAAAATATTTACAATAAAATACTTTCATTTATTTGTATCTTCCTTAATTTCTTTCTTCATTGTTGCATAATTTTCATTGTACAGGTCTTTTATCTCTTTGGTTAAGTTTATTCCTAGGTACTTTATTTTTCTTGTTGCTATAGTAAATGGTATTTTCTTTTTTGCCTCTGTCTCTGATATTTTATTGTTGGTGTACAGAAATGTCTTAGATTTCTGTATATTTATTTTGTACCCTGCTATTTTGCCAAATTCACTTATTATATCGAGTAGTCTTTTAGTGGAGTTTATAGTTTTCTAGGTATACTATCATGTCGTCTGCAAATAGTGATAGTTTTACTTCCTCTTTCCCAATTTGGATGCCTTTTATTTCTTTGTCTTGTCTGATTGCTGTGGCTAGGACTTCCAACACTATGTTGAATAGAAGTGGGAAGAGTGGACAGCCTTGTCTAGTTCCTGATTTCAGGGGGAATGCTTTCAGTTTTTGTCCATTGAGTATGATGTTGGCCTCAGGCTTCTCATATATAGCCTTAATTATGTTAAGGTATGCTCCCTCTATTCCCATTTTGCTCAGTGTTTTCATCATAAATGGGTGTTGTACTTTATCAAATGCTTTTTCTGCATCTATAGATATGATCATGTGATTTTTGTCTTTCATTTTGTTTAGGTGATGTATTAAATTTATTGATTTGCGAATATTAAACCATCCTTGCATCCCTGGGATGAATCCCACTTGATCGTGGTGTATGATCCTTTTGATGTATTGCTGGATTCTGTTTGCCAAAATTTTATTGAGGATTTTAGCATCTATGTTCATCAGTGATATTGGCCTGTAGTTTTCTTTCTTTTTTATGTCTTGACCTAGTTTTGGGATTAGGGGAATACTGGCTTCATAGAAAGAGTTTGGGATTTTTCCCTCTTCTTGGATTTTTTGGAATAATTTGAGGAGGGTAGGAGTTAGTTCTTCCCTAAATGTTTTGTAAAATTCATCCGTGAAGCCGTCCGGTCCAGGGCTTTTGTGTGCAGGGAGATTTTTGATTACTGTTTCAATTTCGTTCTTTGTTATTGGTCTGTTGAGACTTTCTACTTCTTCTTGATTCAGTTTTGGAAGGTAATATGTTTCTAGAAACTTGTCCATTTCTTCTAGGTTGTCAAATTTCTTGCCATACAGTTGTTTGTAGTAATTTCTTACAATTGTTTGTATTTCTGAGGTATCAGTCGTGATTTCTCCTCTTTCATTTCTGATTTTGTTTATTTGGGTCTTCTCTCTTTTTTTCTTGATTAGACTGGCTAGAGGCTTGTCGATTTTGTTGATTTTTTCGAAGAACCAGCTCCTAGTTTTGTTGATCTTTTGGATTATTTGTTTAGTCTCTATGTCGTTTAATTCTGCTTTGATCTTGATGATTTCCTTTCTTCTTCTTGACCTAGGCTTTGTTTGTTGTTGTTGTTCTAGTTCTTGTAGCTTTAGGATTAGATTTTTTTATTTGAGCTTCTTCTGTCTTTTTCAGATATGCCTGTATTGCTATGAACTTCCCTCTTAGGACTGCTTTTGCTGTGTCCCATAGGTTTTGGGCTGTTGTGTGTTCATTGTCATTAGTTTCTAGAAATTTCTTGATTTCCTCTTTGATGTCATTGTTAACCCATTCATTATTTAAGTGTGTTATTCATTCTCCATGAGTTTGGGTGTCTTTGATTTTTTTCTCTGAGGTTGATTTCTAGTTTCAAGGCATTGTTGTCTGAAAAGATGCTTGATATGATTTCAATTTTCTTGAATTTGTTGAGGCCTGTTTTGTGTCCTATTATGTGGTCTATCTTTGAAAATGTCCCATGTGCCTTTGAAAAAAGTATATTTTGCTTCTTTGGGGTGAAAAATTCTATATATATCAGTTAAGTCCATGTGGTTTAGTGTGTTGTTCAATGCCTGTATATCCTTGGTGTTTCTTTGCTTGGATGATCTGTCTATTGTTGATAATGGAGTGTTGAAGTCCCCTACTATGAGTGTGTTGTTGTTAATATCCTTCTTGTGGTCTTCTAGTATTTGCTTTACGTATTTGGGTGCTCCTATGTTGGGTGCATATATGTTTATCAATGTTATATCTTCTTGATGGATTGTTCCTTTAAGTATTATGAAATGTCCTTCTTTGTCTCTTTTTATTGCCCTTGCTTTGAAATCCGTTTTGTCTGATATGAGGACTGCTACCCCAGCTTTTTTTTTCAGGTCCGTTTGCTTGGACTATTTTTTTATATCCTTTTACTTTCAGTCTATGTAAATCTTTTGTTTTGAGGCACATTTCTTGTAGACAGCAAATATGTGGGTCCTGTTTTCTGATCCATTCTGTTACCCTATGTCTTTTAATTGCAGCATTTAATCCATTTACATTTAAGGTTATTATTGACATGTATTTATTCATTTCCATTTGTACCTCTGTTCCTCTACTCTTTTTTTTTTTTTTTTTTTTCTTAGAATATTCCCTTTAGCATCTCTTGCAATGCTGGTTTGGTGGAGATGTATTCTTTTAGTCTTTCTTTGTCTGAGAAACTCCTTATTTCACCTTCTATTTTGAATGAAAGCCTTGCTGGGTAGAGTATTCTTGTTTGTAGGCCTTTGTTTTTCATTGCTTGAAATATTTTTGACCATTCCCTTCTGGCTTGTAGTGTTTCTGTTGAGAAATCGGTCGATAGCCTTATTGGAGCTCCCTTGTAAGTTATTTGCTGTTTTTCTCTTGCTGCTTTTAGGATTCTCTCTTTGTCTTAGAATGTTGCCATTTTAACTATGATGTGCCTTAGAGTGTGTTTTTGGGGGTTCCTCTTCATTGGAACTCTCAGTGCTTCTTGGACTTGCATAACTTTTTCTCTCATCAGGTTGGGAAAATTTTCTGTCACTATTTCTCCTATCAGTTTATCTATTCCTTGTTCTTCTGATCCCTCTTTAACTCCAATTACTCTTATATTGTTCTTCCTTATGCTATCCTGTAATTCCCTTACCTCTTCTTCATACTTTTTCAATCTTTTTTCATTTTGCTGTATCATCTGAGAATTTTTTTCTACATTATCTTCTAACTCACTAATCTGATCCTCTGCTTCGTTTAGTCTGCATTTGACTGATTCTACTGTGTTGTTCAGTTCAGAGATTGCATTCTTCATTTCTTCCTGGTTTTTGTTGATAGTTTCTATGTCTCTTTTTATGCTGGTGTAGTTCTCTGCAAGTTCCCTGTAATTTTCTTGGAGCTGTTGGTAGCTTCCTTGGAGGTTGTCATAGTTGTTTTTAAGGTTTTCGAGTATATTGAGCTTCGTCACCACCATTGTTTTTAATTCCATGCCTGACATTTGGGCTATGTCTATTCTATCTACCTCTCTTTCTGGGGATTCCTCTTTTCTTTTCATTGAGAAGTTATTTCTGCATCTTACCATGTTGGATTCTTCTTCTTTGTTTTTATTATTTGGATTTATCTGCTTTGCCTTCCCACCTTTGTGGTATGAGATTCTATATTGGAGATCTGGGGGTTTCAGTGGTGCAGTCTCTTTGATCTCCTGAGCGTGATGTTCTTGGGGTACCCTTTATGTCATTTGTTTATGCTGTCTGGTTGTATTTCAGATGTTCTTTGGTAGGATCTTCCTTCTGGCTAGTTGGTTGGGAGTCACTCTATCCACTTTGTCTTGAGATCTTTTGTGGAGATGCTGTTAAAGACATAAACACACAGCCCCGGCAGGAGACCCGCACTCTCAAAAACATCCCCCGCCCTCTATCCTGCTATCGTCAGCCAACGAGCCAGTATTAATATAAATGTAGAAAGATTAGAGCTTTTACACTATAGGAAAAATAGATAAGAGTTGTTTTAGGGAAGGAAAACTATGATTTTTGAGAGAGGGGATAATAGATTAATAATAGTTGAGACTGTGCAAGACAGTAGGTAATATTTACATTGTATGTTAATAACTATAGAAGAAAAAAAGGGAAGAGTGCAGAATATAGTAGGAAAGTGGAATTGTATAGTATTAGATTTATATAGTAGTTACATTCTATTTATTTAGAGTGAAAGGGAGGCTAAACTAGACCCACAAACAAATAAACAACAATTAAAGAAGAAGGATAAGAAGGAAAGATTATATAAAACAAATTAGAGATACAGTTTTTTATTTTTGTTTTTGTTTTTTTTCCCCTTCCTTCCCCCCTCCCTCCTCCCCTCCTCTTTCAGGAAGAAAATAAAAAGGAAAAAGAAAAAAAGAAAAAAAAAAAGGAATGTTTTTACTCAGTTCAGACTTTGTGTGTCGTCCTTCTTTTTTGTGTCCACAGCTGGTCTAATGTGATGGGTCAGAGGTTCCTATTCCTTGCAGCAGTGGTGTGTGCGAGGTGGCCAGCAGGGCGCAATGCAAGGCGCCCGAGAGCCCACCTCAGGCCTCCTGCACCGCGCTCAGGGAAAGCAGGCCACGCCAAGCTCTGGGGAAGCTGGTGAGGTGTTTTTTCACTCGAGTGCCGGTGTGCACCCAAGGTGGCCGGGGAGCTAGCCTCAGGCCTGCAGCGCCGTGTTCCGGGAGTTGGTTTTTTGCCTCTTAGGGCAGGGCCGCAGACACTTGTGCTCAGTAGACGCGAGTGTCTGTGAGTCGCTGCTGCCCGCTGTTCCCACGCCGCAGGCGCCCACCGTTCCCGCACCGCCTGAGCGGGCACACGCAGAGCCTGAGCAAGTGCTCTGCGCTCCGGCCTATTTCTAAAGTGTTTACTTTAGCAATAAAACATAACAATGAGGGAAGGAGAAGCTTTCATCTTAAAGCCTATGCCAGAATACTGAAACACAGAAAGACAGGATAAGGCACAAGAATATTACAAATCACTCTGTTAAATATTAGTGTAAAGACGACTTGACATTTGGTCTTTATAATTAAGCTGATAAGTTCCAGGTTAAGGAAATCTGAAGTGCCTTTGTTTTATAAACAAGTATGAAATTTAACAGCTGAAAAATTTCTTTGTCTTGGCAACCTGTATTATGACTGCCATTGTTTAATTAATGCAAAATGAAAAATACATAATTCCAGATATTGCTACTGAATGAGTTTTTGTAGGTTGATGATTGAATGCATAAAATATGTGATTATTATTCAGATAAACAAAATGAACATATTGTTATCTATCTAATACATAATAAAACTAAAGCCTTTTATTAAACTCTTTATTCCTTTATGAATTAAAATATCATTAACTTTTCTTATTACATTCTTGAGAGAAAGGAACAGTATTTTATGATCATTATTATATAAGAAGACATCTATTCTACACAAAATTTAATTCCACCAGACAGAGATCATTTTTAAGGTACTTAGTCTACTAAGGTAGCAGATATATCTTGAAGCTATTGAACAATATACCAGCTGACAAGCTAATAGAAATTGAACGACAATTTTCAATACTATGCTCCAACTAAATGCCATTTTAGAAACTAAATATAACTCCTGGAGTCTGTTTGCACTTTAAAAATTACATTCCAAAGTTTAACAGTAGAATAAAATTTTCTGTAAGGTCTACATTTTCAAGTCTTGATGTCTAGGTAAATTTTGTTCCAAAAGAATGGGCACTGTTACTTGAAATGCAAGAATCATTTATATATATATATATATATATATATATATATATATATATATATATATATATATATATATATCGTCAGCAGCCGTCCGTCTCGAGAGACGATGGTGTAGCTTCTTAAGAGTCTATCTGTACCGCCGAGAATGGCTGTGCAGTCCAACTCGGGATGATATGGTATCTGTCTCCTCCCATGTTGAATCGACATCTTGTTATGATGCTGGAGTGTCCTCTCCAGTGAAGCTGAAGCTACAGAGCCTGGGCAGGGTGATGATATGGAGGGTCTGCTGTTGCCCATGCAGCAGACCCCCCCTCTCTTCGCAGCTGAAGGGTCCAAGGGAAAGACGGAGTCAATACAGCTTGGCTTCAGGTGCGCCGCAGGAGTTGCCGGTGTTGACTACAACGTCAAACCGCCTTAGGGACTCCGGCTCCGGATTTTCTGTCGGGGTTTACTCCCTTAGCCTTTCCCCTGAAGAGGTATGCTGCAAGGCAGTGGAGGTTTTTTGGAGTCAGAGTTTTCCTTCTCTGATGTGCCCTGACTGGAAGATCGAACCAGCGACACTTAGCTCACAGGCCGATGCTCAATCCACTGAGCCAAACCAGCCAGGGCAGATATATATATATATATATATATATGTGTATATATATATATATATATATATATATATATATATATATACACATTTTAAGAAAGAAACATTTTGAACAGTGAACTTCCCTGTCATTAAGGTAACTAAGAACAGATTTCTAGCTTCTGCTGCTAGAAAGGAATGACACCTACTTACTAGGTAGAACCTTATGTGATTCATTTAACACACAGTTACAGAAATTTACCTCTATATCAAGTACTGTGTTATCTACTAGAGAATGTCAAGACCGGTCACTAAAATTGAAGAGTTCGTAAATAATTTGTAGAGGTAGTAGAGAAAACAATGACAAACCAGTGTGCTAAGAGATCGGCAAGGGAATCATGACAGGTCATAGGAAGAGAATTACTCCCAACAAGGAATGCAGTTGAGAATGCAAAGGTGTTGGTTTCTTGCAGGAGGTGACATACATAATAAACTTTGAAAAATATGTAGGAAGTTGGCTAGACACAGAATCATGTACAAAGGCTCAAAGGTTTTTATGTCATGGCCTATAAGCTGATAACTAGAATGGCAAAGGGGAAGAGGCAAATAATCAAAGGGAAATTTTTCAAAGGGATTTATCTGTAAAATCTGTGGGAACCCAGCAAATGGTAATATGCTTAATAATTTGGTATTATTGTTCAGGGTTGCAATCAGGCCTTATAATCAGGAAATTCTGCTTTATACTACTAACTGGGAAAGTTGCTTCTATAGTTTCAATATGCTTTCCTGTAAAATAGTAGTAATATCTATTCACAGCTTATTAATATTTAATATGAAAATATTAAATTATGTAGATGTAATGGACTGAATATTTGTATTCCCACAAAATTTATATTTTGATGTTCTAACCCACCAGTATGGCTGAAGTTGGAGATGGGTTTTTAAGAAACTAATTAAGGTTAAATAAGGTCATAAGTGTGACCTCATTTATAGATAGATATAAATATAAATGTATAAAATCTATCTATCTATCTATCTATCTATCTATCTATCTATCTATCTATCATCTGCCTTCATCTATATAATATATGGCCCTGGCTGTGTGGCTCAGTGACTGAAGGCAAGACTGAAAACCGAAAGGTTGCCAGTTGGATTCTGGGTCAGGGCATCATGCCTGGGTTGTGGGCCAGATCCCCACTAGGGGGCCTCTGAGAAGCAGCCAATCCATGTTTCTTCTTTCACACATGCATATTTCTCTCCCTCTTTCTCCCTTCTTTCCTCTTTCTCTAAAAAAATAATAAAACCTGCCCTGGCTGGTATGGCTCAGTGGCCTGAGTGCCAGCCTGTGAATCAAAGGGTTGCTGGTTCACTTCCTGGTCAAGGCACATGCCTGGGTTGTGGGTCATGTTGCCAGTTGGGGGTATATGAGAGGCAACCAACTGATGTTTCTCTTTCTCTCCTTCTTTCTCATCCCCTCTCTCTAAAAATAAAAATAAAATATTTTTTAAAATTACATATATATATAAAATTTTAGGGTTCCAAAATCCATTTTCCAAGAGAGAAAGTCAGGTGGAAGCTGCACAGCTGTATTGATTGATAGGCCCTCGCCTGTAAAACCATGCAGTGCCACTTCCCCTGCGTCTTATGCTATAGATAAGTTATTAAGGCCAGTCCATACTTAAGTGAAGTGGAATTAGACACTTCTTTCTGAAGAATGTGATAAACTAAATATTGCCCCCACTTCCCATAAAGATGTCAAGTTCCTAATACCAGAACCTGTATATTTAATATTTTACACGGCAAAGGAGATTTTGCAGATGTGATTAAGGATCCTGAGAAGGGAAGATTATTCTGGATTACCCACGTGGGCTCAATGTAATCACAAATGCCATTATAAGAGGGAGCAGGAAAGTTAGAATCAGAGAAGAAACAATGATAACAAAATCAGAGGTCAAAGTGAGATAGGACCACAATCCAAAACAAAGCTGCCTCTAAAAGCTAGAAAGGGCTAGAAAATAAATTCTCACATGGATCCCCCAGAAAAATGGAGCCTTGCCTAGCTTTTCTACCTATTTTCAAATCCTGACCTACCTAACTGTGAGATAATAAATTTGTGTTGATTTAGACCATTAATTTCATGGTAATTTGTTATATAGCAACAAATAGAAATGTAATATAGGAAGTAACAAATATGTTGTCGACATGTTTTAAAACTATCACATTCATCATCTTTTTTGACTTATTGAGAGATTCAAATAGTTTATCAAAAATCCTGTATTGTGTAGCTTTCATGTACTAGCATTGGGTTAGATGCTCAGGATATGAGGATGAATTAAGCATGACTCTTTTCCCCAATATGCTCACAGATAGCATTCATGGAAGGACTTTGCAGAACTCTAAAGGGCAATATAAATGTAATACATTGTGAGTCATTTGTGAAGTTTAATATGCAAACCAACCATTCTTTAATTTACTAAATCATAAATCAGAATCAATATTTCAACAGATGGGAACTATGCATACTTCCTGAGTAAATTACAAACAAATACAGAAGATGATTTAAAATTAAATGTCAATTGGATTTTCAGTAGACATTTACCATGTTTCAAAAAAAAAAAAAAAAAAAACAACCTATTAGAACAAGCATACTCTGGTCAATCTCAGTGCACAAGTTCTGTTAATGAGTGTCCAATATAGTAAGGGGCATCCCCTAGGGGTGATAAGCTAAGTGGGTTCATTCTCTCACTGAACTTTTAACCGAGGCAGCTAACAAGATAACCAATGATGATTTAGACACATACTCAGTAGAAGCTAGATAGACAGTGCTAATTTAATTTGTACGGGTCACTGAACTGATTCCACTAGGTGACACCTTATGGTCACTACTACAGATAAGATCATGAATGCAAACCTGAGCCCCCCCAAAAAACAAGAAACAACACCACCACCAACAAAATTTTGAACTATCACACTTGCCAAGAAAAGCAACAAGAAATAAGAGAAATGAGCTTTCATAACTAACTGAAGTGCCTTTTTTTTTTTTTTTTTTGCTATTTAGGTTTTGGAACACCTCTGTCCTTGAAAATTATAGACAAAACTCTAAAGTGTGACTAGAATATGTAAATGAATTCATGAAAACAAGTTGATCTGAACTAAATATTTCTTTAGAGAACCACATCCACTTTAATTCTTGAAGAAAAGTGACTGTTCAAAGGATAACTAACCTAATGATTACATGCTAAAAATTGCGAGGTATCTTTCAAGAAAGCTTAAAGGAGTGATATTCAGTGGCCTGCCTTGAGTATCTAGGGGAGCCCTCTTTCCACAAGCACTGCTGCTGGCGGCTGGCCAGTATCTCAAGCAGGCAGCTGGCAGGGGAGGAGTGGGCTCTGCCAGCTGGCACTAAAAAATTAAAATTAAAATTAAGGGGGGAAAAAACAAAAACAACCTGAGGCACACATGCATAGCAATCAAGCCTTGAGTCCTGCAGTTCTCCTGTCTTCAGTCCGCAGGGAAGTCTCAAAGCGAGGCAGCTCCTCCTTCCTTGTCCTAGTGCCTGCCCCACACTGTTCTCTGGTTGTGATCTCCTGAAAAAGGACGTTGTCTGGGTTTCTCCATGGAAGCCACATTCTGGAATCATAGTGTGTGTCTGCGAGCAATGTGCTAAGGGCTGAGGATGAAGATATAAGTAGTAGTTGCATTCTTGATTTTTAGAAATATGTAAGTTAACAAGAGCTATGGGCTGATTTTATAATGCCTATGAATGACTGCAGAAAGTGGAATGGCTTTAGTGCTTAAGGGACTTAGAAGAGAGTTTAAAGGGGATGACAAAAAACTATAATGATATATCGATTCCCAGTCAGGGCACATGACTAGGTTGCACATCAGGTCCCCAGTTGGGGGCGCGAGTGAGAGGCAACCACACAGTGATGTTTCTCTCCCTTTCTCCTTTCCCTTCTCTCTAAAAATAAATAAATAAACAAACAAAAATAAATAATTTTAAAAAACTATAATGATATAGGAACAGGAGAATAACTAAGGCTCTCTCAGCTGGACAATGGGGAGAAACCTGTTCAAGAGAAAATGAATGGGGATATAAAGTGAAAAGTTCAATTTTAACATGTTAGTATACTATTATGGTATAGTAAGAGTCGCTATAACAAGGAGATCAACATTATAGAAGCTTAAAAATACCACATCTCTCTCTTCCATACTACGCTTCAGAAGGGCATGCGATGCTGCCACTCTCAATACACAATGTCTACCTTCTGGACCCAAGGAACCTGTGCCACCTCTTACTACCATGTCCATATAGCAGGGGAATGAAGAAAGGGCAAAATGCCCTTTAAAGAAGTGGCTCACATTACCTCCTCTCACAGTGAGCAACAAATGAGGTTCTGGAACATAATAATTTCTGAGTAGCCTTATGCCTACCTAGAACTCAGGTGTTCTATTAAAAACAGAAAGAGAATTGGCATTGATAGAAAACTAGACCCAGTCAGGAATAAAGAGTAAATCTTAATAAGCATAGTTTTAATTGTTAGTATATACTTAGTTTTGTGACTTTTTAAAAAATTATTTCATCCATGATATATATTCAAGGGCTATTACTAGGATTAGATTATTAATTATTTAATGAACAAGTATATATTAGAGATAAGTTAAGAATAAGAAATCGTGGGTATCTTGTTGTTATCACCAAGAATCATGGTGATAAAAAATGTGCTTAGTTGCACTGTACTGAAGGTGGAATTTTAAAATGACAGACTCTCATTATGAAACAAGGAAGGAGATGAACATGTTGTTAGAGCCAATAGTAGAGAGGTTGGTCATCAGCCTCCTTGATGGATGCATGATACTCACTATAAAGTAGCCCAAATGGTCATAAAACCTTTATTCTGTCAAGTCAAAAAACCTCAATTGAAAATAATTTTGCTCAACCTGCATTTCATCCTACCTCTCAATCTAGCCATCAGATTTTGATCTATGTGAGCCTCAAGGCAATACATTATTGCTCATGGAGTCACAGTCTATTCCATATAGTCACATTTCATGCATAATAAAGATGCCAGTGAACTACAAAGGTGTTTATCAAGTTAAACAGGAATACAAATGCTGTCGAAGGGCAATTTACAGTGTGTATTTTGAAAGAATAAGAAAAGGAAAAGTTTTTAGGTCAATTTATATGTCTTTAGGGAATATTATGTCACAAAGGCATTTTATAAAGAGAAAACTTTCATTTTAATGTTTTTTAAGATTCTTCCATATTTCATATATTTATTTTTCACATATATATGAAAAATAATATCTGTATACATATATATTATGATAGTATTGACAATTCAAACAAAGACTAATAGAAAAAATTTAGGTATGTATTTTCTGTTTGGATATTTGATTGCCTATTGTATGCATGGCACATTGCTAGACACTGGGATATAAAATCGGCCATTTATTTAAATTAGGATAATTTTGCTATAATAATAAAAAATCTATACAAAGTAGATCAAATTAAGAAAGTATCTTTGAAAGGTAGTAGGAGCAGTCCACACAATTTAAGGCCAGGGTTCACTCAAGACCAAGTTGAAGAAGGTTTCTAGACTCAAGAAAGCTCTGGAGACCTTACCAAAATGCATGTACCCAGGATGATTTTTTCTTTAGCTGTTTTTTTTTTTTTTTCTTTCTCTTTTGTTTCTCTTATCAGTAGTCAATTTTTTTTCTTATATTCTTAGTTCAAATTGTCAAGAACAGGAATGTGATTTATGCAAATCATTTTCAGGCCATGCTACTACAAGTCTCAAGCCCCTGTTCTTACTCATGTACCCACCTCTGTAATCAACTGAGACCAAGGTAGATGGGGTCACAAAGTATAAAATCTCTTTACTTAGGGCAGGCGAACACTGGGGAATCAAAGATGAGTGAGGCAGGGTTTTTGATTTCATAAAATATACTTACAAATTGTTTTAAACTGTAAATTGACAAAGTACTTACTGAGCAAATGTAACTATTATCATTTATGTGATATTTCATAAAGTTCTTTACCATAAAATAATTTTATATTCAGAAAACTTCTCTAATGTAAGTAGAAGTGATATTCAGAATAGCTAACAACCAGTATGGTGTGGGTCCTGACCAATCAGAATAAATGCTGTCACTAGCAGCCAGTATAAAGAACCTGTACATGCTGGCTGTGGAGAAGCCCTGGCAATCCAGCCTTTATTTTCTACCCATTATAAATTTTCAAAAAATGAAGTTCAAGGGCAGGTAAGTGACTTTGTACTAGAAGCTGGATCTTCAGAGTCTAAAACTAGTGTAGCTGGCACACTTCACCTCCATCTATCCCTTGTTACCAAGGGCAACATATGGCTTGCTCCAAGGCCACATCTGTGACCTCCCTAATTAGCAGCCATTTTTATTTTCTGTGGTTTCTAAAGTACTACATAAGATTTTATCTTGATTGCTCTTCGGTGAGGTTGACTTTGTACTCTCTTATGTCCTTTTCTACACAGTATACTCTGTGAAGGCAAATCTTTTCAAGTTTATTCCTTGTATTGTGTACATCCTATATCAGACAATCAGTAAATATGTTCTGAAAATTGTCGAAGGGAGTAGAAATTACCAAAAGTCTGTGAACTAGTATTTAATCATAGAGCTGTGAATTTTAAATGAATTCATGACTATAAAGGGGATAGTCCAGAGTGGAGCACACAGCAACTCTTGGCTGTTAATTAGTCTGTTATACAGAGAAATCATGGACTACCTGGAGGGTTAGAGTCTAAAGTCAGTGCATGCAGAAAAACTTGCAAAATTTTCATAGTTTTCAAAATTACTCTTGAAAATTTCAACTCATCCATAAAGTATAGTGAACTTGCTTTTGTCCACATGACTCTAAATACATCTAAGTATGATAAGTGCATAATATATTTATGAATATATTTTTATATAAATTTCCCTGGAAGGATCATATTTGAAAATTAATTTATTCAAGCCTTTCAGTTCTTAGAATTCTTCAGGAAAGCTGCCAAGCTTTCATGCTTTCTTCTGTTTATTTTGCCTTTGTCTCCCAGCTACCTCTAACTTTTTGTTATGCAATGTTTTCTTTGACCCTTAATTAGTTCTTCAATAGCTTTCTACAGGAAGTCTGGGAAACTCCTATCCACTTGCTTCCAGCCAATCACTCTAAATATTCTCAGCCTCCTGCTCTCTCACAAATGCAGTTGAATTGAGATAACTCGAAAACTAGTGTGCTGCGATAATTCTGTGTAACTTACTTATAAAGTAGTTCTAATTTCAGGTAGCTTGGACTAGTCATATAAAGCATGGGCATCTTTACTATGTACCTTTTAAAAATTTTTAACAATGAATTTAATTTAACCTCAGTTATCAAAAACTTTATCAGTTCAACATGACATTAACAGAGATTATTACTGAGATGTTTCTTTTTTAACTTAAAAAAAATATTTTGTAATGTTTTCCATTACCATTTAGTCTTCTTATACTACCCCCCCCCTCCAGCAATCACCACACTGTTGTCCATGTATTTATGAAGCGCAGGAAACTAAATTTTAAAGAATTTAAGTAACTTTCTCAGGGTTACATACAAACAGGTCATATGGAAACAGGTTATAAAGACTGTTTTTCAAATCTCAGATACATACCATTTAAATCAGCAGATCTCCTGGTATGGCATATCATATGCAGAAGAAATCCTGAAAAATGGAGTGGAAGGTTTTTGGTTACACTATAGCTGGGCAATAAGTCTCTAACATTTAGTGGGCAGAGGCCTGGCAAGCAGATCTATTACAATGTGCAGAAGAGTTTGTCCAAGAAAAATTGCCCTGGACCAATTCAACAGGCAAGGAAGATTTTATTCAAGAATTTTGCAATGTTAGGGGCTGGTTGGTCCACAGATGAGTCCCTCTGTTTTTGCTAATTGTTGCTTATGGAAGTTCCACTCCTACCCTCACTCAAAGAAGGAAGATAGTGACTTAGTCTTCCTTGAAGATTAAATTTCAAAGAGATGGCTTCATTTCCCTAAGAAAGATATTTCTGGATTTTAAAGCTGACAAGATGCTGGAAGATTTACATCTCAAAGAGGCAGAGTATGAATTTACAACTGCAAGTTTTTTACAGTAAATGTTTTCAGAAAAGTAAAGTTAGGGGTTCACAGCCAGGAAGAAGCTTCTCTAAAGTTTAATCAAGCTGAGGGGGAAATTAGGGCCATCTTGTTCAGGTCCCACATGAGAAAAGATTGTCCCCATCTCCTGCTTTTATGTAAGTGAAACAACTATTTATAATTATGTGAGCCTGGCAACCCACTCTGTTTTATATATGGGCACAAATATTTTCACATATTGTCAATAGAAATGCATCATCCAGGAATGAAACTAACTTTTAAATTTAGGGAAGATTGTCTGTTTTGTGTTTGTTTGTTTGCTTGCTTTGGAATAGTACCAAAATTTGCTCATCATTATAGGTAATAGATCATGTCCCTAACAGCCATGCTGACCACATATTTTAAGTCACCAAAGAAACACCGGTTTAAGTCTGCTTTTTGTAGCTGTCCCATTCTGGGTGACTGTATAAATGGATGCAAGAATATCATGTACTTTATTTTGACTTGTAGTAAATTTATATCTAAGTATTTACATGTTAAAAACATTACTTTATTTTAAATTACTTTACTTTTATTTCCCCTTTATATTAAAGTTATAGCACTTTTTAAAGTTGTTGGTGATGTTTAAAACCTTTTAAAACTTGGCTGTCTCACATGTGTACCTAAAACAAAGCCAGACACAGACCCTCTAAATCCTTATTTTTGGCCTTATAAAGCATTAGCTGATCTTCTGTCTCCACTAATCAATCAGAACAAAATGCTGTTACTTAAACTTCTGTTAAGCCTCTGTTCTTCCCCAGGAGGAACACTGAGTCACCTTTAGCCAGAGCCAGCACACAGCTGAGAGATAGGAGAACCACTGGCCTTATTGCAAAACATTCTCTGATCTGCTATCCTATAATGCCATCCTTTCACTGCACGCCCAGTCCTCTGCAGCCCTTGTTCACTCCTCCCTGAAAAGAAAACCTCTGTTGCCTAACCTTCGGACATGTGCAGATCTACGACCAGAGACTGTTTCCCATTGCAGAGCTCTCCCACTGGCCCCTGACCTGTCCTCAGCAAAATCCTTTCTAATAAAGTATCTCCTTACTAAGCCTAGATTTGGTTTATGCCAGGAAATCTAGACATATACAATTTTACAGAATTTCTAGAACACATTAATATATATTTAAAACTTTGCTGAAGTTCTCTTCAGAAGCTCATTAAAATAAACATTCTTAGACTGCTCTGTCAGCCAGAGATTATTGCTTTTTTCTTTCCTTTGGTTTTCTTAAACTAATCACTCTTCAGTATGTGGCTAAACTGGTTAATCCCTAGACAGTCAGACAGGAGCTCTCCTAGGCTGCACTGCAGTGAGCCTGATCTGCTTAGGTGAGGTCACACCAAACACTAACAAAGGTGGAAGAAAGTATGAATGTCAGTGGTAGTGACTGTTAAACAGACTGTTGAAAATGTGGAAAAGATTAAGCCAATTTTAGATGACCTTTGTGTGTATTTAAGTCATATGGGTCCTCGGCTGCTCTTAGCCCCGTTCTTCTCCACAGAGCACTTAGCCAGGCAAGAATCTGACAACAGGGCTGATTTTTCTTCTTCAGGGTGCAGCTCTTTAGGGCTGGATGTGGTAAAAGTGTTACAGAACCCCTGGGCTGCTCCAGTTGAAAACAAACCCACGGGCTCTTTAGTTAGGGGCCCGATTGCCCGCCGCCAAAATTATAACTCTCAATACCAGGGTTTGGTGAAAAGAAAAAGAATTGTTTATTTAACAGTTATATAGATTTAGTTATTTGCGGATTTCTGTTATTAAGTCTTATGCTCTTTAAAACACCCACAAACACATATCCTTGCCTCCCCCCCTTCCAAACCAGGCTAGTTTTAGGAAAGTCAGAGAAACCGTTTCCCTACTTTCCCAACACAGTTCAGCTTTACCAGCAGCTGCCAATCATTCAATCTGATTGGGGAGGTCCTTTCTGTGCTGTGGTGCCCTCCAGCTCTCAATGCAGAACCACCTGGATTCTCAGCCTCCTTGCAAACTGCCTTCTTCCTGCAAACCACATGGATCTTCTCTCCTTCTCAAAACTGTATTGTTACAGAAACAGGGGAGTCCAGAGATCCCCAGAGTTTGCTGCTGGGGGATGGGGAGAAGTAAGCAGCTTTTCAAATGCTTCCACATGCCTGAGGCTGGTGGCTACTGTCTTTCTTATGCAAATGGTTTAATGCATCCAAAGCCTCAGGCAGATGGGAGGAGTCTTGAACCAGGGGACGGTATGGAAAGCACACAGAGCCTACGTAAGGTTCTGTGAATGGTCAGAACTGTTTGCAACGCCCACTGCGTCAGATGACGCAGTCAGGGATATATAAGCAGCTGCAGACATTTTAGCTGAGACTCTCTCTCTCTCTCTCTCTCTCTCTCTCTCTCTCTCTCTCTCTCTCTCTGGCTCTCACTCGTGCTCTCACTCTGGGACTCTCTCTGGCTCTCGCTCGTGCTCCCACTCTGAGACTCTCGCTCTCTGACTCGGGCTCTCGCGCTCTGGCTCTGGCGCTCTGACTCTCTCTCTGGCATGCTCGCGCGCTCGCTCTCGCTCTCTCGCTCTCTCGTGTGCTCCCTCCACGTGGCTTGGTGAAGGGGCCTTCTCCATGTGGCTTGGAGAAGGGGTCTCCAGGCTGCTTTAAGAGGCTCTCGCCATGCAGTTTTGAGAAGGAGAGAAGATCCATGTGGTTTGCAGGAAGAAGGCAGTTTGCAAGGAGGCTGAGAATCCAGGTGGTTCTGCATTGAGAGCTGGAGGGCACCACAGCACAGAAAGGACCTCCCCAATCAGATTGAATGATTGGCAGCTGCTGGTAAAGCTGAACTGTGTTGGGAAAGTAGGGAAACGGTTTCTCTGACTTCCCTAAAACTAGCCTGGTTTGGAAGGGGGGGAGGCAAGGATATGTGTTTGTGGGTGTTTTAAAGAGCATAAGACTTAATAACAGAAATCCACAAATAACTAAATCTATATAACTGTTAAATAAACAATTCTTTTTCTTTTCGCTGAACTCTGGTATTGAGAGTTATAATTTTGGCGGCGGGCAATCGGGCCCCTAACTAAAGAGCCCGTGGGTTTGTTTTCAACTGGAGCAGCCCAGGGGTTTTGTAACAGTATGGCGGGAGCCTCTTAAAGCAGCCTGGAGACCCCTTCTCCAAGCCACATGGAGAAGGCCCCTTCACCAAGCCCCATGGAGGGAGCACATGAGAGAGCGAGAGCTCCAGAGCGAGCGCGCCAGAGAGAGAGAGAGAGAGAGAGAGAGAGAGAGAGAGAGAGAGAGAGAGCTAGAGAGAGCTAGAGCCCGAGAGCAAGCACGCGAGTGAGAGCGAGAGAGTCTGAGCTAAAATGTCTGCAGCTGCTTATATATCCCTGACTGCGTCATCTGACGCAGTGGGCGTTGCAAACAGTTCTGACCATTCACAGACCCTTACATAGGCTCTGTGTGCTTTCCATACCGTCCCCTGGTTCAGGACTCCTCCCATCTACCTGAGGCTTTGGATGCATTAAAACCATTTGCATAAGAAAGACAGTAGCCACCAGCCTCAGGCATGTGGAAGCATTTGAAAAGCTGCTTACTTCTCCCCATCCCCCAGCAGCAAACTCTGGGGATTTTTGGACTTCCCTGTTTCTGTAACAAAAGGACAAACAGTCAGCTAATAATTATAACCTATGAAGTTTTGCATTTTTTAATTGGCTGGAAAACTGTCTATTTTATTGGACAACAACGGAAAAAGGAAAAATAAGCCATTATGAATGATACTGAGAGGTTTATATGTGTAAACCAAAACTTGATATTTGCTCTAATAACTAAGGAAAAACAGTCTAAATTTAATAAATCATCCTGACTTGTAAATTCACATTTGATTCATTATTGAATCAAGATTCAGGATTGAAGCTACCCCTAAATCTTTTTTGTTTCCAAATATTCAAGATTTCAGTGCAGGCCTAAGTTCTTTTATGAATTCCAGGAACTCTTGCTGTGGGACAATGGCTGTTCTGCCAGGAGGGGAAGAGAGACAATCATACAGACATGACACTACAGCTAGCAGAGGTCAACAACCACAGTCTCTGTCCAGGAAAAAAGACAAATGAAAGACAAACTTTATTTTTCAACTAATTTAAATGTTAATGCATCTGAAGGTAGGAGGTGACATTATCTGATTTTAATTTTCAGAAATAAAATGTTTATGTCAGCATAATTATTGAGTCTTTTGCCTTCTGTGAGAAAACACATGTTTCTTTTTGAATGTGAAATCACATACACTAAAAGTGGATTTTTTTACCTTAAATAATTGGAATGTTTCCTTATTTATAACTCTATGAAATCTTCATTCCAGAAAACATAAAATAAAATTGCCTAAACTGCAAGTAATCTAATCATAAAAAAAAAAAAAAATCATTACCTGAGTTAATTTAAGGTTTAAAAATAAAGACAAAATCTAGTGTGGTACTTTTAATGTAATTTAATTCCTACATAATGCACTTTCATTTAAATGTTATACATATTTTGTAGCTAGTTTTGCAAAGTAAAAGCAATATTTCAAAGAGATACAAACATTTTTATATTTTCCAACATGTATATTTTTATTATTCCAGAATTCTCTTTATGCTATTATTTCTTTTCACTGTGTCTCTGTTTATCAAGTCCTAAGAATGCCTTTCCAACTATGTAATTGATATTCTGTTGTTGTTTTTTTTACCTATAACCAGAAAACAATAAAGCCTACATTATTTTTTGTTGTTGTTGTTTTAGACAGAGAAAAAAAAGATATAACAGAGAAAGAGCATGAAGCTACGCACATGTTCTTTGTGAAGAGTTTAAAGCAGATCCCACCCCCCAACCTTATTCCCCTGTGAACATGGCCTCTATCACTCAGTGAGGGTTCACAGCAAGTGGAAAAAAAAAAAAAATAATGATCTTCATTTTCTCCTAATATGGAAGGTGGATAAGGTCAGGGACACAGACCTGTGCCAGTCAGAAGTGTCACTAACTGGGTGCAATGGTGACTGGCGTGCGGTTATAGCACTTTTGCCCTGGGTAATCCAGAGAGATGAAAGAACATGCCTTCAAAACAAAGTAGAATCAAGCTCCTCATTAGTAGAAGAGGCCAGTATGTCTCTTGGGGATGTCACTCATCTCAGATACTGTCTACTTTAAAATGCTCATTTTAAGACAATATAACGTATAATCATTGTACTTTTTCACTTTGTAAGCTTTCTTCAATTATTAACATTGCAATTGCTTCCGCGTCTTAAATTGTCATTTACTTAATTTATTTGGGCTTACCAGAAATATTGACTACTTTATTACCCCTGTGATTTACACTTTATTTCATACTTTTATCTGTTTCATCGATCTCAAAGGTGCATATGTATGTGTGTGCATGTGCTTACCAGGAGTCATGAATCCTGATCACTAGAACGTTACTAGATCTATGAGTGTGCCATGCTCACATCGCTGAACTATGCTAACGTATCAAGTATGAGCGCTCCATGACATCTCTAGTATGAGTCACCTTTTATTTTTTAATTTTAAAAGTGTGGTTCAAATCTGCTACTCACCAATATTGACAAGAGGCCAATACTAATCATTTTTCATGAGTCACTCTCCTTTCCTTAAGTTTCAGCAGTAATCTGTAGCCACCATACTCCAGAAAAAATGGACTCCATGCCTCTCAGTTAAAGTTGTCACTGTTCTAAAGCACCTGGATCAGGACATCATAAACAAGAGCAGTTGGCTCTGCCTCGGTAGGGAGAGGTCTCCACAATCAATGCACAAAGCTCTGTCACAGAGACTTTTATGACCTCCAAATTAGGGTTCGAAGGGTTGAAGTCATCACAGATATTCCCCGTTTGTTCCCAGCCAAGTTCCTCAGCCTTCAGTGTGCTGATGGTGAGTCTTGCGTCACTCCGAAACTTTGAGAAACTCATTCTTTTTTCACCAATCTGAAATTGTTTTCCTTCTCTTATTCATAAACTAGCAGCCTTCAGCACTGCCTATTTTAGTGGAAATTTCTAACTCCTCTCATTGATAAACTTAGACCAGAAGTTTCAAAATGATAGCCTAACAGGCAAAAATTGACCCACAGAAGTGCTTTGGTGTGTCCTAAGCCACGTTTTGAAAATTAGGTATTTTCATCCTAAAAATATAGATTTCAGGTTGGTCTTAAAACACAAAATAGCTGTTAATCTTAACTAGGGGCAAGTGAATACAGGATTTTAAAACAATGTTTGACTGCAAAAAAAAAAGTGCAGTTATAGATTTTTTTTTATTTTTTACATTTTAAGTTAATATATTACCTAAAAAATATGTTCTTCCTCATATGTAGAGGACATCTGGTGATTATGACTGCACCCAACTTTCTTGGGAACCTGCCTGTATCATTCTCTGTTCAGGTAGTTCTGATGGGATCAAGATATATTCCCTGACTGCAGAGATGGTCATGTGACCTAGACATGGTCAGACACAGCTGAGGATACCAAATGTTAAGGTTTAAAAACAACAACAACAACACAGTAATTAAAAAAATATTCTTTTTATGGTGTCCGTGATACTGTCAGGATGTATCCTTGTTACTATAGGGGTAACTATGAGTAGAGAGGGTACTAAAAATGCAGCCAACCGAGAGGAAAGCAGAACCCAGGGACAGAGGAAAATGAGACCTTATGATATTTTTTGAGCCCCCGTATTCAGCTATATCTGAGGCTGGTGTACCTCTTCACATCTTCGGTCCATAAGCTAACATGTCCCCTTTCCTCTCTTAGCCATTTGAGTTAGGTTTCTCTCAACTGAAATTAAAGCTCCTAACACAGGAACCTCTTACATATGTAATTTTCCATCTACAAATTATTTTATTCTTAATTCCTTTATTTCTTTTAAAATTTCTCCATATTTTTTTAAATATGCCTTTTATACCTTATTACCCCTTCCAGATGATTGTACTTGTCATGTAAAGACAATGTTATATATAGCATATGGTAGCCTTGGATCCTAAACTCCCATCCTGGACTCCTACACAGGAAAAAACAAACAAACAAACAAACAACAGTCTTGCTTTCTAAACCACTGCCTACCATCATTAACTTACCAATATATTTTTATAATCAAATTTAGCTGGTAGCCATATTATGACTCACATGGTCAAAATTCATAGTACACTAATAATTTTGATGTTAAGTATATGATTACTTAAAACAGATATTATATTTTATGTGTCTATTAACTCTTAGCTATGGCAAACTGTTTTCTTTTTAACAGTTTAATCATATAAAATAGGGAATACCAAAGTGAAAATAAATTCTATGATACATTAATTTATATTTTATTTTACTTCAATACATTATAAAGTTCTTAATTTAAAATGGTGGTGAGAGTGTTAATATGTGAAATTACTTGCTTTTATGGATTTATTTAGAAGACACCACAACAAATTAAAAAGAAAATTTAGAGGAAATGTCATCACATATTAAAGCAAAATCATCATTTTTCCCAATAATTCATATTTTTAATCTTGTGGCATTTGACCAGTATTCATAAAATCCACCCCAGGACTAAAATTATTAGTGAATGCTTGGAAACTGAGGTGAGCAGGCATTTAGAAATTGTTCAGTGGTCTGTAAAATGAATTTCTGATCTCAGTCCAGTCATAAAACCTATCATCACAACTGATGCAAGTCAATGCCTTTTCTATCAGTCTCATCAGGGAAGCCTGGAACTGCCTGAACACAGACACAGAAATGTCTCCTATAGAGCCAGAATCTCTAAGTCAAAATTAAGGATCACTGGTAAGGGAGTTACTGTCTCTGCTTGAATCATTCTGTAGCCAAGGGCAAGGCTTTAAATGATGATTCTAGTTCCTTCTAGGACGATTTACATTTCTAAAGATAGAATAGAATAGATACAATGAAAACCCTGCATTCAGTTTGCAGCAAAGAAATTGAAGATAAGGAACTGCCTTATTCCAGGGTGGAGGAAGGGAGCACTTCATCCAAGTTCCTAGTCAATACAACAGACATTCTCACTGACAAGTGGAGTGAGTTCCAGAGTTTCCTTTACATCCAAAATTGATCAGTGAAATTCAGAGTACTTTAGAGGGGTAAGGATTCCACATACATCTAAATTAAATGTATTTATACCTGTCCGAAATGACATAATCAAATTTTATTTGCAAACTCTAGGTGTCCCACAGGTCCTTTTTGAACCCTCAAAGAATAATCTTTACAATCAATGTCACATTTTTTTGACAAATTTTAACTTGCAGCCTGTTTCATATAATTACACTTTTTTTTTTTTTTTTTTTTTTTTTGTAGATTTGTCTGAAGCAGCATTTGGGGACCAATCAAAAAGATGTAAAATGAGTTCTACCTAACACCCAAGAGCAAATTCTGCAGTTCAGACAGGCTAGCCCTTGCTCCTCTTCTCCTTGATTCCTTAAAAAAAACTCTGGTGGTGCTTTGACATTCTGAATGCTCATCTTTTTGTGATGGAAGAATTTGATAGAGCTGAGATCTTAGGATGTATATAATCTTTTAAGTGGTCTGATCCTAGATAATGGTAAAGTGACATTTTGGGACCAGGAGCTAATATTCCAGGTGTAGAAACAGGTGTTATATAGCAAGATCCTAAGAACCTGAAAGATTTAGATCTGATCACCAAATGAGAGCAAAGGTTAGGTGTCCCCAAGTGCAGATACCTCCAAATTAAAAGTGAAGTCCTTCAAGCGTTAACTCTTTTAATCTATTATCTCTTTATAAAACCCCCTCTGAGTTTTAGAGACTACACAGTTTTAAAGTAAGAGCACTGCTAATGTGGGAGCATATTTTATAATTCTTAAGGAAGTTGTAATCTGCAACAAACATTAATGAAGATTTATACCTTTACTTCACATACAGTATAACACACCAATTGCTTTCACAATGCCAGCAGATATCATAAACATGTAAATGTGTCCTTTAGCTTTAACATGTTCCTGTTCTAATTTTTTTTTTTGTGTAACATTTGTATAGAATGGAGGTGGGGAGAAGGACCCCGAAGTATTCACTGTTTTAGTCAGAAAACAGCTGGCTATCTTCAACCCACCTGAACTGTATATTGATTAGGGTCCTGAATTCTGTGAGGTTAACTAGGCTAAAGGTAGAAATGTTTTCCTGAAATCTCATACTCTGTAAGATTTTAAGTTAGAACTGGACAAAAGAGTAATTGAGAGACATTGGGGAGGTTAAAGAAAAAAAAGCCATTCTCTCAGAAAGTCATCAAAATCAGACATAGTGCCAGACCAACAGAGAGGCGCCAGAGGGCCCCAGCTGGTCTTTGCTCTTTTCTGCTTCTCTTCTCACACACTGGTCATATTGATCAAAGTAGCCCCAAACTTATTACCAGGCACCTGGCTGTGGACCCACTTGGGATCAGCTACCCAGTGGAAAAAGCTTCTCTAGAGCTCAGAATTTCCCATAAAATATTTTACAAGTGCTTCCTCCAAGGTCTAACTTTAGCTGTCAGATATATATGGCTTTTCAGAGTCCCCCACAAGTGCCACTGGTCCACACACACTAGATTGTATTGATTCTCACTTGTGTTACTACTTCTCTGTCTCTTGGACATTCTCTCACTGGAAAATTTTAGAACAGGTAAATAGAGTGAGTCTCTTAGTTAATAAACTCATTCTATCTAAAACATTTCATTTACCAGTTTTAATATTCTATTAAGTATTTTTATTGGTTACATGTGATTAATTGTCATATAGTCCCTGAATGAAGCCTAGACCTGTCTTCAAATTCAGGCCACTGCAATCAGGGTAGAATTTATTTCTCAAGGTTAAAGAAAGGGAAACATTCAATGAGTAAGGAAGAGACAGAAGAATAAATTGTGTCGACTGTATTGTTTCAGCATATATTAAACCTGGTGTGAGAAATGTGCTTTTCCCAGACTAGCCTCCTAACACAAGTCCCTAATTATGAGGCCTTCTTTTGGCTCTGTCAGCAACTTCACTCAATGCCTGTTGGATTTCATGCCTGCTATCATTTTAGGATACTCTTAATTGGGCCAAGGCATGTACAGGCATTGAGAATCTCACACTCAGGTCCTATAGCAAACATGTTTTCTCCTCAAATTTGTGCAAGATTTAATCACTCACTGTGTTTTTAGCCATTGTTCTATTCTTTCTGCAATTATTTTGGGCTGGGGAAAAAAAGACTTGACAGTCTAAACGAGTGGTTCTCAACCTTCCTAATGCTGTGACCCTTTAATAGTTCTTCATGTTGTGGTGACCCCCAACCATAGAATTATTTTTATTGCTACTTCATAACTGTAATTTTGCTACTGTTATGAATCCTAATGTAAATACTTGATATGCAGGATGTATTTTCATTGTTACAGATTGAACATAATTAAAGCATAGTGATTAATCACAAAAACAATATGTAATTATATATGTGTTTTCCAATGGTCTTAGGCGACTTCTGTAAAAGGGTCGTTTGACGCCCTAAGGGGTTGCAACCCACAGGTTGAGAACCGCTGGTCTAAAGCCATGAGTAGAACTAAAATTCATTCTAGTTGCCCAGTACATTACAAACTACATTAAATTTGGTAGTTTAAAACAACAATCCTTGTATTGTGTCCACGAGCTTTAGGCCAGGAATTTAGGCCCCACTTAGGCTGGATGATTTTTCTGTTCTAAATGGCACTAAATGTGATTTCCACATGGTATTTATTTGGAAGCTGAACTGATCTGAAGGATCTAACATGGGTTCATTCACATTCCTGTTACCTTGGCAGAGATAGTGGCCACATAAGGGCCGCTCTCTCACACTGTAAGTTTTTAGGGCTTCTCCATCTGGTCTTTCCAGCAGAATAGTCAAACTTCTAATATGGCAGCTTAGAGCTTCAGGAGAAAGAATATGGCACAATATCATTTCTGTCTTATTACCAGTTAGAGTATAGATTTAAGCAGTAGGGACATGAACCCAGCATTTCAATGGATAGATCATCAAAGATTTTCTGGTTATCTTTAATTTACCCCATAACCAGAACCAGACTGGTGCATGTGGTCATTAAATATCTTAATGTGTTAGAGATGGGACGTTCCTTAGTACTCATTCAGTCCCTTTCACTTTACCAATGGTGATAAGGGAATTGCTCATGATGAAAGAGTTGATCAGATGCAGAACAGAGACTAGAACTCTGAGCTTCTGACAAAGTTCAGTACCTTTTGTACAGAAACCCAATAATAGTTACTATTTTTCTGTAGATATCTTCTGGTTAGAATATTATTCACAACACCACAAAACACAGTCTAGAATGTAGCAGTTGCTAAGTAGTTTAGAGCAATAAAACAAGCCTGTGCATATCAGTTTACAGTTTGGAAGCAGATTGACATCTGTGCTCTAGATTGAGGCCCACCTGGTTTAACCCCAGGCTCCAAGATGACCACAGTTATTTAACCTCTCTGTTCCTCAGTTTCCTTACCTGCAATAATGAGAAAACTTCCCTATAGGTTTGTGGTAAGTATAAAACGAGATGACATATGAAGTGTTAGGCACAAACTGATGGTCAAGAAGCTCATGCATTGTTTTTAAAGTTTGAGGTAGAATGATGATAAAGTTCTTTTCTGTGGGCATTTATTGTCTCACTCCTACCTACGTAAGGTCATTAGCTATGAGTGAAGTGGAGGAAAAATGTAGGAATATTGAGCAAAGAGGAGAAACTATCAAACTGTTTTCTCAGAGACTGAAATACAAATGTGTAGAATTTCAAAGCAATTGAGTGAACACTTGAAGTCTGTGGTGATAAACTTAAAGTGAAACCAGGCAGTCTAAAGTAGTTTTTCTATAGCAACCTTCACTTGTTTAGGTGCAGTTACTCAAAAGGCACTAAGTTGGTTCAAACAGAATTGGGATCTTAAAAAACATGCATGACAGAGGAAGAGGTTTTAGAGAAGTTAAAACTTTTGCAAGAAAATGATAATCATGTATGTACTATGGAAATTGAGCAAAATTAGGAGGGAAGTTTGAATAATTTTCTTAACATAATAGTGTCATTTTTAAAAAAATCATATTGATTGAAGATGTATAATACTTTGGATTAAATGCTAAAGTCCAGTTGTGTCCATGAAAGAGAGATGAAAAAGTGTGAAGATAAATGTCATTAATATTGAGGCCTAACAATGCTGCTGTTGAATCTTGTGGATGATAGAATACTATCAGTGAAAACAGAGGTTCAGTTCCAAAACCTTAGAAGAATACAGAAAAAGTGACAGAGAAGAAGATAAGAGTAATAGTGGGAGAAGGGCTGGCTGATTAGCCAGATGTCAGAAGCTTCAAAAGACCAGTTTTTTTTTTTTTTTTTTCTATGAAGGTAAAAGAAGAGTGTTTTTGAAAAACTAAATCTCAGAGCCAAAAGTAGTTGAGCTTATTGACAAGTTACTGAGGAATAGCAGGTAAGGTAGAATCTGCAACAACATTTTGAGAAGGACGAGGACAGTTGTATCTTTGTTTTCAGAATTGGAGGGTATCACTTGAGTCATAAATGCTGGAAGAAACATTTATAATCATCATTGTCATCACCATTACTATTGTTAATATTATTACTCTCACCATTATTAGTATGAGCAGGACCCAGCTGAAAAGATTGAGAGGGAGGGGACGAGGCTGGGTACTCAGAGAAGGGCAAAACAGGGAAAAGATGATAGTATGGGGAAAACGTCCTGTAGATACTTACCTATTGATGGCAACTAGGAAGTACTATGGTCACAGTGTTTCCAAAGAATTAATCCCATTCATACTGGTTGGAGCGGATTGTGTTCTAGAGCAGTGTTTCTCAAAACCTGACACGTGTGTGTGTGTGTGTGTGTGTGTGTGTGATCTGAAGATCTTATTAAAAGAGTCTGATTCAGTAGGCTTGGATGATGCCATATCAGATATTTGAAGAAATGCTGAATTTATGGATAGGGAAAAAGTGATGTGCAGAAAGTTGAAAATTATCAAGAAAAGTCATACTCCATGAAGTTAATTAACTGGTAATTCAAGAAAGATTGAATGACATAGGAATTACACATTGACAAAAATGGTTTTCTTGTAAGTTATGGCGATGCAACAGAAGTAGAAAAAAGAAAGCAACAATCCCTACTACTCATTAAAAACAATTTGAGCCTTTTGGTATATTTCTCAACACTTTTAAAAATTAACTAATGAAGGAAATTAAATTTAAGAATCTGATTCAAGATTTTCTTTAGCTATTGGGTAAAATGTCTGTGAAACCTGGAGAAAATTTTTACATTGAAATGTCAATTTCTAGTGAAAATTATTAGCAATTATTTTTTTCAGTCAAAAATTAAAATAAAAAGAGCACTGGCTGGTGGCTCAATTGGTTGGAGCATCATCCAGTACACCAAAATGGTTGCTGGTTTGATTCCCAGTCAGGGCATATACACTAGGTTGCAGGTTTTATTGTTGGTCAAGGCACATAAGGCAGGCAACTGATTGATATTTCTCCTTCACATTGATATTTCCTTGTCTCTCTCTCTTTCTTTCTCTCCACCCCACCTCCACCTCTTTCTAAAATCAATAATTAAAAAAAAAAAATCCTCTGGTGAGGATAAAAAATGTTCTAAATTTCCTGATTCAAGAGGGTTGAAGCAGCACAGGAAGATTTGCAAGGATTCATGAAGAGTGGAAAATACAGATAAAATATATATCTTGGCTTGACATGACTGAAAAAAAAATCCAAGAGAAGATTGAAGAAGAAGTGTGATTCATTTAACTGCTTGACTTTTTGTTATGTTCTTAACAGGACATCAGGAGTGTCTCCTATTTTTGTCCAAAAATCAGGGTGCTCTAAAATGCCTATACATTGGTCCTTAAATTTAGATAGATAAACTAGATTGTTGTAATTGTACAGTTGACCTTTTAGGACTTGTAAGTGTCCCAGGGTATTACAGAGAATCAACTGAATGGAGTGGATGAAGAGTTAGATATGGAGATTCACAATCCCAGCAGCAATGAACAAGGCATGAGATCCCAGATGAATGGTAGGCTGCCTTGTGACTTCAATGCTTAGATGGCCAGAGGTAAGGTCCCATCTCAGGCAGCATCACTTTTTCACTGAATCAGGGACAGCCAGTACTGGGGTAAAGTCTTTTACCAAGCACAGTTCTTGACTTCCTGGGTGACTCCCAGGTCTCAAAATAAGTTGTCAGTGACGTTATTTTTTTCTGGCATCTAAACCTCACACATACTCATCCAGCTATGAGCAGGGACATATTCTAACGTCTAAGGATAAAACTGTAAGTGAAACAGTCACTGTCCTCAGGGAGCTTAAATTTGTTATGCTCATAGAAAACAAGGGGAAAAGCTCCTTGATATTAGGCTTGGCAATGATTTTTAGATATAACACACCAAAAGCACAGGCAACAAAAATGAAAATAGACAAGTGGGACTACATGAAACTAAAAAGCTTTTGCATAGAAAAAGAAATAACCAACAAAATGAAAAACACCCTATAGATTGGGAGAAAATATAGTCATACCTCATACTCATCAGCTTGGCTTCAGAACTCATCAAATTCTGTACTAATCACATTTGATGAGAAAAAAATGTTTCTGTGCTTGCTCAGCACTCGTTGTACTTTCTAGAAGTTGTATGAGTCACGACAATACCTCACAAAAGAGAATGCTTTGCTGTTTGGTACCCATCACAAGTGCCATTTTGGCACTTGTCACTAGTTCCAGAACTAATTAACATTGAGTACTGAGGTATCACTGTATTCACAAACTATATATTAGATAAGGGGTTAATATCCAAAACGTGTAAGTAACTCAGACAACTCGACAGCAAAAAAAAAAAAAAAAGAAAAGAAAAGAAATCTGTTCTTAAAACAGACAAAAGACCTCAACACACACTTTTCCAAAGAAAATGCAAAAATGGCCAACAAGTATATGTGAAAAGGTGTGCAATACCACTAATCATCAGGGAAAGACAAATTAAAACCACAGTGAGATTCACCTCACACACACGATGATGGTTATTGTCAAAAAGTGAGAAGATAACAAGCATCGGTGAGTATGTGGAAAAGAAAGCACATACGTTAATGGTGAAAATGTACATTGGTGCAGCCACTATGGAAAACAGTATGGAGATTCCTCAAAATATTTAGGATTCAGCAATCCTATTTCTGGTTATATATCCCAAGGAAATATAGTCACTACCTTGGAGAGATATCTGCACATCCATGTTCATTGCAGCATTATTCACAACAGCCAAGATATGAAAACGACCCAAGTGACCATCAATGGATAAATGGCTAAAGAAAATGTGATACAGAAACACACACAAACACACAGTGGGATACAGGCAGACTTTGTTACATTTCACTTTATTGTGCTTCAGAGGTGCTGCATCTTTACAAACTGAAAGCAAAACCATCTTTCAGCAAAAAAAAAAAAAAAAAATTATGGCTCATTTTGTTGCAATATTGGCTATATTGGGTGGTCAGGAGGCTAACCCTCAGTGTCACTGGGGTACACCTGTATTATTCAACTTTAAAATAAGAAGGAAATCCTACTATTTGTGACAATGTGGATGAATCTTGAAGACATCATGTTAAGTGAAATAAGCCAGACATATATAGAGATAAATCATATACGATCTTGCTTACATGAGTAGTCTAAAAATGTCGAACTGATAGAAACAGAGCAGAATGATGGTTACCAGGGGCTGGGGGTGGAGGAAATAGGGGAAATGTTGGTCAAAGATAAAAAATGAGGTCAAAAATAAAATCCCATGTGCTTATAATCTTAGTCGTGATAGAAATGAAGCATAGTTATAATTCTGCCATTTTCCTCATTGTATTGTTTCTATTGTCTTTTAAGAGATTACACAAAATTAGTGTTTTTTAAAACAGCATATATATTCTTTTATTTATATTTATAAATATGTATATATTATATTATTTTATTTTTTACTTTAGAGTTCTGCAGAAGTCTGACATGGATCTCACAGGGCTAAAATCTTAGTGTTAGAAAGACTGTTCCTTTTTTGAGGCTATAAGAAAAAATCAGTTTCCTTGCTTTTGCAGTTTCTAGAAGCCATACATATTTCTTGGTGTGTGACCTTCTTCCTACATCTTCAAAGCCAGCAATGTTGCTCCTTCTGGATCATTCTTCCATAGCCATATCTTCCTCTGACTGACTACAGCTGGCCAATTTTCTCACTCTTGAAGGAACTGTGTGATTAGTTTGGGCCCACCTGGGTAATTCAGACTAATCGCCCCCTCTCAGGGTCCTCAGCTGAGCACCCTCAGCTGAGATTAGAATATGGACATCTTCGTGGTGCCATTGTTCTGCCTACCACACCCATTTTTATGCTTTCAATCTCTTTTTTTAAACTTGGTAAGAATGACTCAGAGATTTCCTTGAAATATTTTCTTAATCAACTCAGAGTCCCTCATCTCTAATGAATAGTTGCAAGCATCAGCTATACTGCCAGTTCAATTATTATGGCAGGGTTTCATTACAGCCATGTTGTAAACATCTCAGACAGCATTTATCTATCCATCTTGAAAGGCCTGCATTAAACAGCAGCCTTATTTTATTATTTCTCTTTAGTGTGCATCTTAGTTTTCCCAGATTCCTATCAGAATTTTTAAACTTTCTTTGCATGCCTATTTCTTATATAAGACTTTAAAAATAAGAATAAATTGCCCAGGTCTAAAGGAAAACCTATGACAATAAAATAAACATTTGATCTCATCTAATACAGGAACAAAACAAATGAACAAAATAGAACTAGAGGCATGGAAGCAAGAAACAGACTGACAATTACCGGGGGGTTGGGGGAGGGGTGGTGGATAAGGAGAAAAGAAGGGAAAGGGGCTAATCAAGGAACTAGTATAAATGACCTATGGACATGAACAACAGGGCAGGAATTGACTGGGGGGAGGGATGGGTGGGACAGGGGAGAGCAATGGGGAAAAAATGCAACAACTATAATAGAACAACAATTGAAAAAAAAAGAAAAAAATTAAAAAGCATTTGATCTCTGTAGATTTCTTTTCATGCATGTCAAGAAAGAATAAATGATTCACTGAGAGGTCTCTGGGTCAGATAAATGTCTTGCTGTGTGACCTCAGACAAGATACTTAACCTCTCTGTTCTTAAAATAATCCTTGTTAAAATGGAGGACAATAACAAACTATAGAAAAAAATCCCTAAAAAAAAGTCCCTGTCTGTGACACATTTACGAGGGGAGACCCAAAGAAAGCTGGAATTATCTTCTGGAGTGTTAGCCCCTTGTAATACAGGTTCCTCCCTTTAAATGAGTGTTCTAGAAACTCATCTGTATAAGTATACCAGCTGGCATTGTTGTGAGAGTCTGTATTTGGCTTCAGTGAAATTTTTTTTAGGACTCTTTCAGTGTGTTTCCCCATTTCACGATGGGTGATTTATAAGTGCACCTGCTCACACTGTGCTGCACGTTCAGCAGTTTTTGATCACCATGTCCCCACGCTCTCTATTCACCCAATGTCACCCTGAGTGATTTGTTTCTGTTTGTTTCCCCAGATGAAAAAAGTCCTCAAAGGAAAATGTTTTGCCAATGTGGAAGAAGTGAAACAAAAAATGGCAGAAGCACTAAACAGCATCAAAATCAACAAGTTCAAAAATGTTTTGAACAGTGTGAAAAAATGTCTCCATAGGTGTATTAAAACAAATGGGGAGTACTTTGAAGGTGACTGAAATTTAAACATGTAATAATAAACACATAATTGTTTAATAAATAAATTCTGGGTGTCTGGTGGGGGGGGGCATCCTTTCTCACACACAATGGAATATTACTCAGCCACAAAAAGAGAAAAAAGATTTGCCTCTGCAACAGCATGGATGGACCTGGAGTACATTCTGCTAAGTGAAATAAGCCAGTCAGAGAAAGACAAATATCATATGGTTTTATTCATGTGTGGAATCTAATGGACAAATTGAACTAACAAGCAAAATAGACTCATAGATAGGTGGTAACAGGCTGACAGCTCTGGGGAAGGGGTGATGGGGTGGAGGGATCTAGCAGAAAAGAAAGAGGACTCATGGGCATGGACAACAGTGTGGTGATTGCAGGTGAAAGGGGGTATAACAGGGATAAATGGTAATAAAAAATATATAATAAAATAAATTAAAAGAATTAATCAAGGGTAATAAAAGTTCTAATACAAGGTTGTTGAGAAGACTGAACTTGGTAGCATATGTAAAATGCTTAAGACAGCACCTATATATTGTTAGTTTTTAAATTACTTCATGATTTTCATTATCTTTCTTGTTATTACTATACAGATCATCACACTTGTTTATCCTGTCTTCAGGAAAAGCGAGGTCTCATCCTAGAAACACAGTAACAAGTACCCCCTTACCCTTCCTTGAGTAAGGAAAAAAATTGCTCTTCGAAAGTAGGAAAAACAAAGCCCAGCTAATGCAACCAGAATTTTTAGACTCTGCCATATAAATTTGCATGAATACTTATAATTTTTAAAAACAGAAGCTAAATGCTTACATACTTATTTAAATTCACCTTTAAAACCATATATGAGCAAGCTCTTGGAATAGCTTGTACTGGGTAATTTAAATATGAGTATAGTTCTCATCTACTGAGAGCTCACTCTATGTTGAGAGCTCTTTTAGGCAGTTTATACATACCTTGTTTAATACTCACAATATTTTTTCCACATCTCTATTTTTACAGATGAGAGATCAGAAGTTTAGAATAGTTTATTAATTTCCCGAGGTCACAGGTTTAATAAACTCTATAGTCCTCCTCTTTCCACTGCACACAAATAGCTCAATTGTGTAATACATACTTCTAAATATCTATTGAGCTCCTAGGGTGTACAATGACCTTCAAATATATAAAGCCTAGAGGATATGGATCATAATCCCCATTATACGAACAGGGACATGCAGGCCCTGAGAGACTACATTATTGAAAGGGTTTGAAACAGGGTTTGAACTCAAGATTTCTGGCTGCAGACAGATCTGCCTATTTTACCAGCAAGCTTCACACGAGAGGGCTTGGCTTTACTAATACGGGGATTGGAGTGCTAAAGAGAGGTTTGAGAAGAGGTGTTGGTTCTTAAAGTCAGCATTATTGGAATTACGTAAAATAATAAACTACAATCTCCAAATTAGGAAGAATAACATTTACATTGCATACTTTAATTTGGTGGCTAATTATATATGATACTAGCTCATAATGACCTAAAGTTCCAATCCACTTATTTTCCATTTGACTTCTAACTATTTGAAATATGGTCCAATTGCATCTTTTTGGGAAATATAGCTAATCAATGTTAAATTCTATTTTTTCTTGACTTCTGTACTGCATAGATTATATTTTATTATATCTCATAATTCTGATGTTAAGGAATTAGTCACTGGACCATTCCAGAGATTCATTGTAATGAACAATACGCCAGAATCAATATTAAATATTTTTGAATGTAAGTCTTTCAGGGGATCATTTTCCCCTGTACTATATCTTCTAACTTACTGAAGTTTTCTCTAATCTTATATATATTTTACATCATCTTTAATTATATCTTACTTCTTCTATAATCCAGATTCAGATTTTATAGCACATAGAAGATATTTAAACTTAAAATGTTCCAAAATAACAAAGATTAAATTGTTGATAATCATAGAACTTTTTTTTTTCTTTCTGTACTCTTACAGAAATGAGACTTCCTTATAGAGCCTCTGAAAGCAAATTTGTAGAGACTTCTGTAAAGAGCCAGAAAGTTGCTGCTATTTCACCACTTCATCAAAACCGTGACTTTATTGCTTACTTATCCCCATCAAAACACAGATTTTGTAATCATCTTAATACTGTCTGACAATGGCATTCTCCCTGCATGGCTCTCAGCTTCCAACATTATTCTAGAGTAGGTGCAATAGATAACTTGTTCTTTTTCATGGACTTGGCAGACATTGATAACTGAAGACAGCTTTTATTTTTCAGAAGGTATAGTAAAAATGATAGTATTGAACAGTTATTTCATGTCAGGTATTACACACCTGTTATCTTATTTAATTATTATAACAGCACTATTCATTAGGTACCCCTGGCTGGTTTGGCTCAGTGGATTGAGCGTCGGCCTGCGAGCTAAGTGTCGCTGGTTCGATCTTCCAGTCAGGGTACATCAGAGAAGGAAAACTCTGACTCCAAAAAACCTCCGCTGCCTTGCAGCATACCTCTTCAGGGGAAAGGCTAAGGGAGTAAACCCCGACAGAAAATCCGGAGCCGGAGTCCCTAAGGCGGTTTGACGTTGTAGTCAACACCGGCAACTCCTGCGGCACACCTGAAGCCAAGCTGTATTGACTCCGTCTTTCCCTTGGACCCTTCAGCTGCGAAGAGAGGGGGGGTCTGCTGCATGGGCAACAGCAGACCCTCCATATCACCCTGCCCAGGCTCTGTAGCTTCAGCTTCACTGGAGAGGACACTCCAGCGTCATCGCAAGATGTCGATTCAACACGGGAGGAGACAGATACCGTGTCACTCCCGAGTCGGACTGCACAGCCATTCTCGGCGGTGCAGATAGACTCTTAAGAAGCTACACCATCGTCTCTCGAGACGGACGGCTGCCGACGACGATTCATTAGGTATTCTATTATCCCCCTTTTACAGATAAGGAAAAGGCACCTAGAGCTAAGCAACTTTCCAAAGTCCCTAAGTAAATAAATTGATAAGTAAGAATTTCAAGGCAATCTATGCCCAAGCAATTAACTATTATTTTGTATTTCCTCAAGTGTGCATGGTCATATAATAAAGAGCCTTGGGATTTTGAAATTTCTGGTGAAATGTATGGGACCATTGGATGCGATAATATTATTACTTGTCTCATAAGGGTATTGCTATGGAATGAGTGTTTATGTCTCCCCAAATTCATATGTTGAAACTAACCCTAATGTGATGGTATTTGTAGTGAGAGTATTTGATAGATGATTAGTTCATAAGGACAGAAACCTCCTAAATGGGATTAGTGCCTTGATAAAAGCAAACCCAGAGACAGCTCTTGCCTTTTCCACTCTGTGAGGACACAATGAGAAGATGTTCATCTCTGAATAAGAAAGTAAGTAGGTTCCCATCAGACACCAAACCTACAGGCATCTTGATCTTGGCTTTCCCAATCTCCCGAACTGTGAGAAACAAATGTTAGTTGTTTAAGCCACAAAATCTATGATATTTTTGTCATAGCAGCCCAAGCAGACTAAGACAAGTATTTTAAGGCTCAAATAAATGACTTATTTGAAAGCATATTTTAATAACACAGCACACATTATGTTGTAATTAATAAAATTTTAAATAATAGATCCTTCCATAAAAGTCATATTTAAAAAAAAATTATTTTCAAGTTCAGTGTTTTCATTCTATTTATTTTTAATGCAAGCTGATTTTGAACACTTTAAATAACAAATTGCTTGAAGATATGTATCACAATTTAAAATAGAAATAGTTGTTTCCCTTTTATTTTCCTGTAAATGTATATTTCTAAAAATGTTGAAGTTGGGAATAAAAGGTTACTGAAATAGAAAGAGGAAGATCAAAGCAATGTAAAACAGAAAAGAATGTCTCTGTGAAATGATTTGACACTCTACAGTTACATAATGCATTTTATATGGTGGGGGAAGGTATAAAGATTTTTAAGGGATTAAAATAGTTTCAAGGCATTAAATTCCAAAATAAATTTGTCATATGACACCTATTTCATGAATATTGCATCACAAAATAAGTATCTTTCATTTTTACTTTAAAAGGTATCGTGTATAGAAAAATCAGTGTTTATAAGCCAGCTGTTACCTCTTGAACTATTGTGAAGAATATAGTCAGTGAAAAGGCAGAAGAGAACGATTTTTGTGATATGGCTTGTCACAAGGTTAAATTTAAATTATGTAGCAATATTGTGTATAAGATATTCATTACCTGTATTGCTTAACTCTTACTTCTCTAATCTTACACACTTAAAAAATAATATGATTATGTTCATTTTATGGGAATACAGGATTTATAGATGTGAAGTAGTATGTCCGTGCTAAGTAAAGAATTTTATGCAGGTAAGTCTATTTCCAAAGCCATGTCCTTTCTAATAATCTCATTTTCTGCTGAAAAGTCAAAAGAGTTGGTGATATTGGAACCAAGTTTGGGAACATGAGTATAATTCCACTGAATAAAAAGAGAGGAAACATTTAATCCAGATAGAAAACAGCACTTACAAAGAAGCCTCAAGGCAGGAAAGACATCCCTACTTGGGGATCTTCAAGTTGTTTGGTATGTATGAGTGGAGAATGATTAACTCTGCACTCTGAAACCAAATCATGTATACTTAGCCATTCTCAGAATTCTATTTCCTTGTAAAAGTTATAGGAAACATTAATAGATTCTATACAGTATGTGGGAAGTGAGGAAAAGAAGCAGTTAAAGCAAAGGAAAAAAATTATTGGTAGGATGAATGACCCAGCTAAAGACATCATATTCCTTAAATATTTAAAATTGTCACTATTACAGAGTGGGGGTCCCCCAAAATCCCCAGAGCCTGCGGTTGGGGGATGGGTGGAAGGGTGCTGCTTTCAAGATGCCTTTGTATATCTATGGCTGTAGCTAGTGTCTTAGTTATGCAAATGGCTTTGGTTCTTACAATGCCCCAAGGAGATGGAAGGGGTTTTGACCATGGAATGGTGTGGGAAGAGCCTATGCCCACACAAGATTCTGTGAATGGTCAGAACTGGTTAAGATGCCCACTGCATCACAGGCCTCAGTCAGGGACTTAAAAATAAGGTTGCAGCAATTTTGGAGAGAGAGATCCAGGTGGTTTGCAGAGAGGAGAGATCCATGCAGTTAGCAGAGGGAAGAAAACCATGTGGTTTTAGAAGAGATCCATGCAGCTTTGAAAGGGCAGAGAGAGAACCATGTGTGGTCCAGTGCAACATGGCACATGTTTTCCTGGATGGAGGCTGATGACATTGTACCCCAGATCCTGAAGGAGACAGCTGATAGATAAGGGATGGGAAATTTCTGGGCATGCTTTTCGCTTATAGCCTTTTGGGGAGCAAGGGGAGTGCTGGGTTCTATGGGAACACAGGGCTCTGAGCAGAGTGCTCACAGTTTTTCCCCAGCTTGGAATATTGTAAATAAAGACCTGTTTTCTTCAACACTAGTTGTTGGGTTTTACACCAAGGTGCCATGTGAAGGAACCCCCCTTCACTCTGTAACATCAATACTCTTTTCCCTATTTTTTTTAGTTGAGTTCAAAAGCTCAAGTGCAATAGTAAAGACATCAATTTGTGGAATTGTATAGGGTTGAACAAGGTATTCAAGAAATTTTAAGATAATACCAATAGAACATGTAAAGATATGAATCCAGTATTAAAGAGAAGGGAGGAGTGAATGACATGCCAAAATATAATTTAGTAAGGGTGGGTAGGTCCAGATGAGATTAAGAAACCTGGAGTCAGTAATGTTGAGGAACACCAAGCTTTATATATATATCAGAGAAGGAAAACTCTGACTCCAAAAAACCTCCGCTGCCTTGCGGCATACCTCTTCAGGGGAAAGGCTAAGGGAGTAAACCCTGACAGAAAATCCGGAGCCGGAGTCCCTAAGGCGGTTTGACGTTGTAGTCAACACCGGCAACTCCTGCGGCGCACCTGAAGCCAAGCTGTATTGACTCCGTCCTTCCCTTGGACCCTTCAGCTGCGAAGAGAGGGGGGGTCTGCTGCATGGGCAACAGCAGACCCTCCATATCACCCTGCCCAGGCTCTGTAGCTTCAGCTTCACTGGAGAGGACACTCCAGCGTCATCGCAAGATGTCGATTTAACACGGGAGGAGACAGATACCATGTCATTCCCGAGTCTGACTGCACAGCCATTCTCGGCGGTGCAGATAGACTCTTGAGAAGCTACACCATCGTCTCTCGAGACGGACGGCTGCCGCCGCCGCCGCCGCCGACGACATATATATATATATATAAAGAGTCTCCTAACAGTCTTGGCAAATCTTTGTCCCCAAGGAATCATTGTCTTATTACTGACAAAGTAAACAAATATCCTCTGAGTAGAGGAAGAAGACTTTACTAGAATATAATGTTTTGGGGGAGGGTAATGTTCTCTATGATGTGTCAATCAGGAAACAAATTCAGAGGGCTATGCTATCGCTATCTCTACTCTGAAGGCAATTTGCTATTCAAACATCCTTGACAAGATAAATTAAGATGATGCATTGAAATACCATGGCTACTGCCTCCCAATAATCTCTCAAATAGATTGTTTCCAGGTGATAACAAGGTCTAAGTTGTATCCGTGGAAATGGGTTGATAATAGATATTATAGTTACCCATAATAAAAGCAGAAGTTGACATAAAGAACTAGACTATGAATATGATCATTAAATCCTTTAATGCATTGCAGAGAAAAAGCTGAGTCTGAAAACAAATGAAGGCTCAGAGCAGAAGGGTACAGCAAAATTTTACTGGGGAAAAGAAATGTGAAAGCAATAATCATACAGCAAGATTTTTATTGCCTGAGAAATAAAGGAGAAGAATCACTATTTTAACAGTCCTCACTTCAAAAACATGAACAATAACTCCAGTTTTAGTGCTTTGTATGCCAAAGTATTTAGGAAAAAGTATACTTTGAGATGCATTTAAGACAAGATGACAGTACATGGAGATGTGGTTAAGCAAATATGATTAATTCCTCATTGTAGCATGAGTGTAGTGGTTATACAAGTAGTCACTAAAAATTAGTTTGTCTTTTCTGTATGTTTGAAAAAACTCTTGAAAATATTGAGGTGAAAAAGATTCAGTGATGGTGGGGGTATTTATTGTTGGCTCTGCTGCACACCTGGGACATTAGTACATAAGGTTCTAAACCCCTGTAGTACTGGAAGGTGTTCCAGTTGTTTCCAGTTGTTTTGTAAAAACTGGACATTTTCTGTGGTTCAGATGTTGGTGTCTTTGATGTTGAGCATTATAGTCCCAGTGTAGATTTATCATGCATCATAACTATGATGGCATCTTGGGAGGAAGCCATGGTCTTTGACAATGGCAATGACTGTAGATACAATCACAGAAACCAGGTTCCGAGAGAAACTGTCACAGGAGCCAACAGGTTAGCTTGAAGAGCACTTTGGTTACATGCCCTTGCAGATCTCTTTGGAGAAATCTGACAGTGTCCAGAACTCCAGAAGTGTTGAAGAAGAAATCATGAAAACACTGATTCATGATTGTTAAAATGTCTTCTTACCTGGTGTGACTGAAGAATCACTACTCACAAATAATTGTTTAAAATAGTGATGGAGTTGGAGGCACACTCACAGTCCTATTCTTTAAGAATTCATAATAGGCAGTGGAATAATGAGTTATGCACAAGCAAAGCAATAATACTGGTGTAAGCTGCATTATAACTAAGGCTAAAGTTGAAGTCAATAATATGTGATGTGAGGGGAAAAAATAGGGAAATTTGCACACAGTGGGCTGGGTATCAAAAGCCAGGATGCACAGAACTGGAGAGAAAATCAGATGGGTGAAGCTGAATAAGTAGGTATCCCAGAGCAGAATAAGAATAGAACTTTTCATAAAATATGAGTTTGTTTTCTCTTTCATGGCAATATGTCCTTCTAAACTCTGTACTTCAATAATGTGGTCCTTACATATCTCCGTCATCTCTGATTTCCCAGGACTAGTTATAGTGCTTGAAATTAGAGGCTGATTTCTCATAAAGATAAGAAAATTCTTAGGTAACTGCCAAGACCTAGGGGGAAGAGGCCTGATGCAATGTGTTCACAAATTTATACGTTTGTGTTAAACACTTGTCACCTTGTAAAATGTTTTATTCTATAGTCTGTTATCAAAGGCAGCCTCCAAAATTACATAACCTTAGATTCCTAAAAATCTGAATTCCTCACTGCTTAAGATACAGTACATATTCAATTAAAATTTATGGGAATAATGGATACATAAAAAAGGGACTTAATAGTAAGATTTGTAAGAAACGACCTTAACAGCTACCTGTATGTCTTGGGGAAAGTACCTTAAATGTTCAGCACCTTGCATGCATTACAAAGATACTTAAGGTATTTTCCTAAAGAAAAAAAAACAAAAAACACATAAAAGTATATATTAACATTTGGGAAAAGTTTGGGAGACAAAAGAGGAACAAACAAAAGAGAAAAATAAATGTATTGAACACCTTATTTCAAAAAAAGACAAAAAAAAGCAAAAAGCCAGAATATTGAAAAAAGTTCAAATAAATAAAACTGAAAATATTAACCTTTGTTCAGTGAAAGATGTGATGGGACATATATCTTTTATTTTCTCTAATAGCTATTGAGAACAAACAGCCGTAAGCAATTCATTCAAATTCCATAACAGATTATACAAGAAAATGAGTGGCCACTGAAGAAATAAAATACTAATACAAAGGATTTCAAAACACTTCTCAAAAACAAAAGAGGCTACAATAATTGAGTAAGCTAATAAAATAATTAGGACACCTTCAGAGAATTTTTTTGATGAAGTAGTATTTTCTGTAAATGTTTGTGAGAAACCAAATGAAGAAATTAAGAGGTAGCATATTTGAAAATCTTCACTGAACATTTTTATTTTTCAAGTAAAGAGAAAAGAAAGAGGAAATAAAGTTGTAGGCAATTGTTAATCCTATTTGCAATGTTCATGTTACGAGAGGCAACATTAGGCATATTAATGTGTTTGCTTCTCCTCTAATTCACAATCCCCTTCTTTCTTTAATGAGATCTGCTCTGCAGCCCATAAAATAATTGTTATGGTAAACTGACTTTTTAAAATTAGCTACACACCAGTTGGTCCAGAAACCTATTCCTCTAGACCATTCATGCACAAAATACCTTTGTGTGAAACCCTCTCCAAATGTGTAATGACTGGAGTTAGTCCAGAAGTTTGCCCGCAGAGTCTCTGTGGAAGCAGCCTCACAATTTCCTTTCCTCACAAGCATTTCAATGAGACTCTCTGTCACCCGGGCATACTCAGGCTACTTGCAGGCTGACACTGAAAACACATTCAACCCTAGTGCTGTTTTCAAATAACTTGTTTTCTTTAAACTGCAGTGATGCTACCTGACCCAGTGTCTGACTGTATGGCACACAATCTAAGAGAGAGAAGCCTGTTCAAACCTTCTCAAGGGAGGTGGGAGAAGGTTTACATGGAAGAGGTAACCTATCCTAAGAAGCATTAGCTCACTGTTCCACTTTCTCACAAACAAGTCATCGTCATCGGCAGCCGTCCGTCTCGAGAGACGATGGTGTAGCTTCTTAAGTGTCTATCTGCACCACCGAGAATGGTTGTGCAGTCCGACTCGGGAGTGACACGGTATCTGTCTCCTCCCGTGTTGAATCGACATCTTACGATGATGCTGGAGTGTCCTCTCCAGTGAAGCTGAAGCTACAGAGCCTGGGCAGGGTGATATGGAGGATCTGCTGTTGCCCATGCAGCAGACCCCCCCTCTCTTCACAGCTGAGGGATCCAAGGGAAAGACGGAGTCAATACAGCTTGGCTTCAGGTGTGCCGCAGGAGTTGCCGGTGTTGACTACAACGTCAAACCGCCTTAGGGACTCCGGCTCCGGATTTTCTGTCGGGGTTTACTCCCTTAGCCTTTCCCCTGAAGAGGTATGCCGCAAGGCAGCGGAGGTTTTTTGGAGTCAGAGTTTTCCTTCTCTGATGTGCCCTGACTGGAAGATCGAACCAGCGACACTTAGCTCGCAGGCCGACGCTCAATCCACTGAGCCAAACCAGCCAGGGACTCACAAACAAGTATGCCTGTGTTAACTCTCACACTGTCGTTGTCACTCCAGCACAGTGATGGCTGATGGAAGAAGGCCTACTGAGACAGGAATGCTGGGCCTCACCCTTTTCTCAAAAGTGGGGAAGAGAGATATCTGTAAGATATCCCAAGGATATAGAGACTATGTAGGACTCAGTATTCAAAGTGATGTAAAGAGGGAAGGTTGGGATGGAGCACACTGGCTCATTTTCTCCTTACCAGCACACGTCTGCATCAAAGAGGCTAACAAGGCTGATGTGCACTAAAGTAGTACTGATTACCACACATATTTCTCATGTGTTCCAATTTGTGTTCACGGGAGTATCCTGTATATCTGGGAGAAAAAGTAGAGTTCTGCTTTGCTACAATTAACATCAGTATCTTTTCTAACACTTAAAAACTCTAAGGAAAAATAAACTGAAAACAGGGGAGCCTGCGCATTACTTAGCACATAGTACATTGTTCTACAGAATATTTTTTTCTTTTCTTAAAAGTATGATAGCTTACTATGCAAAAGATTATACATTTTTCTACCTACACACAAGTAAATTCTTTTTACGTCTGTTTTACTTTTGACATTTGACTTGAAGACATAAACATTTATTTACTTAATTTTACCAATATACGAGGTCCATTTGGAAAAAGCCCAGCCATTGTTAATATAAACAAAATGGTTTATGTGACATCAATGTAAACTGGCAGCCAAAGAGAGTGGACTGGAATGTGCAAGTGTGAACAATAACGACTTCACTGTACTAGTCAGTGGGGGCAGTAGATGTCATTGAGTGAACATGTGCACTGTGTGGTTGTTGCATTCAAAAATGATTGAGCGAGTAGAGCGACAAATCTGCATCGAATCTTGCATTAAGCTTGAAGATTCCTTTATGGAAACTATTCGGATGATTCAGAAGCCTTTCGGGGATGATGCAATGAGTGCAGCACAAATAAGAGTGTGGCACAAATGCTTCAAAGATGGCCAAGAATCTATTGAAAGTGATCCATGATTTGCAAGGCCTGCAACAAGCAGAACATCTGAGAATATTGAACATGTATGGGCTACAATCAATAAAGATCAGTGACTGACAGTGGGAGAACTAGAAGCTGATCTGGGGATTCCAAAACCTACTGTGCCTAAGATTTTGTCGCAGAGTCGTGGCATGAAACGAGTCATGGCAAAATTTGTTTTGTGGCTTCTGCTTTCAGAACAGAAGAAACATTGTGCTACATTTGCTAAAAACTTGATTCAAACTGCTACCAATGAACCATATTTGGTGCCCTGTGACTTCTGGGTTTTCCTAAAACTAGAATCACCTCTGAAAGGGGAAAGATTTCAGACCATCTATGAGATTCAGGAAAATACGACACGGCAGCTGATGGTGATCCCAACAAAGGATTTGTCAGGGCATTTTGAACAGTGGAAGAGATGCTGGGAAAGCTGTGTGAGGTCCCAAGGTGCCTACTTTGTAGGGGACTGAGGCGTCTTTATCCTATGTACAATGTTTCTTGTATCTTATATCTTTTTCAATGAATGTCTCTATTTTTCATATTACATGGATGGATACTTTCTAGACAGGTCTTGTATTAATAAACTTCTAATTGTAAGCCTCGGGTTCAGTGCTAGTAATCTAGTCAAAATTGACATACATGGGAAGTTCTTGGCATGCATACTACTCATTTTAAATATCCTTTGTATTTTGCTAGAACTATAAAACTGATTGATTAGGCACTACTCTATTTTGTATCAATCAAATATTTGATATTAAGAGGCTTGTCCAGTATCAATAAAAATTAATTTAATTTAATTTATTTTATTTGTTGAAGCCTCTTGAACAAATGGTGTTGGGAGAACTGGACAGGGACATGCAAAAAAAAAAAAAAAAATGAAACTAGACCACCAACTTACACCATACACCAGAATAAACTCAAGATGGATCAAAGACTTAAATGTAAGCAATGGCACCATAAAAGTCCTAGAGAAAAGCATAGGGAGGAAAATTTCAGATACCCTGCATAGTAACATTTTCAGTGATATATCTCCTCAGGTAAGGGAAATAAAGGAAAAAATAAACAAATGGGACTACATCAAACTAAAAAGTTTCTGCTCAGCTAAAGAAAACATCAGCAAGATGAAAAGGGAACCAACCATGTGGGAAAATATATTTGCCAATGATACCTCAGACAAGGGATTGATCTCCAAAATATATAAAAAACTTATACGACTCAACTTCAAGAGAACAAACAACCCAATTAAAAAATGGTCAAAGGATCTGAATAAACACTTCTCCAAAGAGGACATGCAAAGGGTCCATAGACATATGAAAGAATGCTCAACATCACTAGCCATCAGAGAGATGCAAGTAAAAACCACAATGAGATACCACCTCACACCAGTCAGAACGGCCATCATCAACAAATCAACAAACAACAAGTGCTGGCGAGGATGCGGAGAAACGGGAACCCTACTGCTCTGTTGGTGGGAATGCAGACTGGTGCAGCCACTATGGAAGACAGTTTGGAATTTCCTCAAAAAACTAAAACTGGAACTGCCTTTTGAACCAGCAATTCCATTGCTAGGATTATATCCGAAAAATCCTGAAACACCAATTCAAAGGAACCTATGCACCCCTATGTTCATAGCAGCACTATTTACAATAGCCAAGTGCTGGAAACAACCTAAGTGCCCATCTGTAGTTGAGTGGATCAAAAAACTGTGGTACATTTACACAATGGAGTTCTATGTAGCAGAAAGAAAGGAGGAACTTCTACCATTTGCAACAACATGGACAGAACTAGAGAGAATTATGCTTAGCAAAATAAGCCAGGCAACGAAAGAAAAATACCTTATGCTGTCACCTATCACAGGAGACTAATGAACAACACAAACGAGCAAAATTGAACCAGAGGCATGTAAACAAGAAGTAGACTAACAGTAACAAGGGGGGAGGTGGGAGGGAGAGAAGGGGGTAAGAAGAGGAAGGGTCTAGTCAAAGAACATGTAAAAAAAAAATATGTTAGAATGCATTATCTCAAGGCAAAATTTGATATTATCACCTAAAATACTGAAAATGTGAACCAAGAGGACAGAGTCTGAGAGACCAGAATAAAAATTTAGAAAAATAGTTGACTGGCAAACTTAATTATAAACAGTATTTTTTAGTATGTTATGGAGACATGACAAATCAAGTTTTCAGCTTACATTGTTCTTGAAAGGAATATATCTATTAATCTTAAATGTAACTCAAAAGAAAATTATGATTTATTTCCAGAAATCAACTTCAAAACTAATGTTAAAGAGTCAGATGTGCCATAGAGAGAGGAATTGTAAACGGAAGAAGACATAAAGGAGCATAAGTGAGGTCAATACTTGTAGATTTTGAAAGCATAGGGAAGTGTACAAACAGGTAAGAAAGAAATGGTTGCAGCAAGCGGCAAACATTGTAACTCCACCAATTTCTGTCCTTATGAAGAGGACAGGGGACACAAACTCAGATCTATAGCAATCCATTAAAATGTAACTGTTATGGAAAGAGTAAAGTCAGATGCAAATGCTGAGTTCTATGAATAAAATGTAGTTTCATGGATATATATTGACAGACAGTTAAATCTACATTTATATCTATCATCTATCTATCTGTCTATCTATCTGTCTATCTATCTATCATCTCTCTAGAGAGGGAGACCAAGTAAAGCTGAACTAAGCAGACTGCAGATCGACATAACATCCTGGTAAGGGAGTATGTGTGTGAGTGTGTGCGTGTGTGTGTGTGTGTGTGTGTGTGTGTGTGTGTGTGTTGTGGGAAGGGGCCAAAGGCAGGGCTAAGACACCAGATAATTCAGGCAATAGATCAGCGTCAGGCTGCATTTGGTTGCAGGTAACAAATCTGCAAATCTGCAGCTGTTCTGTAAATATTTTTAGTATCTGGACTTTAGTAGCTTCAGCTAATTCAAGATTATGTCTGATCTCTCTAGGGGTGAAATACCATATTTTTTGCTCCATAAGATGCACTCCCCCCCACCAAAGTGGGGGGATATGTCTGTGCATCTTCTGGAGCAAATATTGCATCACAGACTGTTATGCGTATTTACCTGTCCTGTCAGCAGTGGCAACAGCTGTTAGAAGAGGAAGCAGTGGGCACACATAAAACCCCTGGGGATGCTTAAATGTCCCACTTTACTGCTGAATCTCAGGGCATCTGGTCAGTTGCCATCTGCCTCTGCCCATCACCTGGGACCTGGGAGAGGGCAGAGAGCTGCCTGACATGCCCAGCTACAACCACTATCTGTCAAATCAGCTGAGGCTAATAACGGGTATGAGGCACAGTGCCAATTGCCAATTGTCTTTGACACTGGGTGGGGCCTGTGCCAGTAGGACCACCTCCAATCACTGTGTCTTAAGCTCTGTCAATCATGAGAGGCAGGTGGGTGGAGTTGAAGTAACGTTCTCAGCTGGCTACGGGCTTCATTGGATGCTACAGCTGTCTCGTCTACCTCTGTACTGTTTCCAGTGTGCACCAGATTTCTGTGTGTGGAGGCCAGAAGTAACTGGGTGAGCAGCCATAAAGGCTGAAATTTGTAGAATATAAAGGGAGTTATGGTGGGGTCACTATTATAGTAGTAACACAGGCACTGTGGGGATTAAGGTGTATCACTAGCCCTAACAGGCACTGGGAGTAGTCCGCCAGAACCCGTAACTAAGATAGTGATACTCTCAGTGACTGTTACAACTAGTGATGCCTCTTAACTCCCTCAATGCTTGTTATGAAAGGCCCCCATAAATTCTGACACTAACGATGGTGAGTTCTTGGGGTTCCCAGAAAACTAGAAGAGTACTTGAACCTTAAAGTTTCTCATTTGTTAATGACAGTGATGATGGTTCTTAATACCGCTGTTGACTGCTGTTCACTTTACATGGTTGAAATATTATTCTGTTATGTTTTATTAAATATTTTAGTACACCATTTGGTTCAGAATTTTTTTTTCTTTTTTTCTCCTCTAAACCTAGGTGTGTCTTATGGTCAGGTGTGTCTTATAGTGCGAAAAATACATTAATTTTCTAAGAAATGAGAAAGGAAGTAGTAAGAGGTAACAAATAGTTTGATACCATTTCTTAATAATTATAACAAGTGGTACATTCATAAGAAACTCTTTAACATGTTTTCAGAAAAACCAAATTTTTTGCCCCTGGAAAAAGAACTTTGCCTTCAACAAACACAGCTTGACTACCTTATAACAACTTGGAAATAGCCATGTTTATCAGCAAAGAATACCTGAATCAATTAATTGTTTTAAGTTTCCAAAATTTACAAATTTAAAAGCATATGAAAAATGTTAGTAAAAGGAAGACATCATAAACTTAATCAAGCCAGAGCAAAATTTGTATTTTTAAATGTACAGGAACACTAAATGTTTTGTAAAACAGATTATCTGATGATAGAACTATTAAATGACCCCAGACTGTAATTAGGACTTTCTCACAGTTACAAGAACAGTTAGCAATGATATAGGATGGGCATCAAGGGATACAGGAGGGTCAACTTCTTCAAAATTTAAAAATCTTAAATAGTGAATCATGAGTTTAATTACTGGTAATGGCCAGCATTTTGTTTTTTAATAAAATAATATGTGGTAAGTACAACAGAAAAAGTAGCAAATTTATTCCATTACATATATTTTATCATGAAGTTTTATTCCAGTTGTGCACTTGGATATGTGTACCAAACCACAATATAATATGTATTTTTTGTGGGTTGGAGTCAAAAACTAGGATACAACCGGCCTAGAAATGGAAGTGGGAAAGAAGTGGCCCTATCCTTTTCTATATATTCTCTTTCAGGCTATTCTTATGTCTTTCTTTATTCAATTGTTTTATGAATATTACTTTTTATCTGATTTAACCTTCATAAAGTATGGGAGAGAAATACGGGAAACCAAACAATGTTTTGAAATGTGCACCTCTCTAGGGATGATTCTGCCAAAAAAAAAAAAAAAAAAAAAAAAAAAAAGCCCTTTAAAACTCCAGCTTACAGATATTATTCAAAAATGTAAAACCTAATGAAAATGTCAATATTATCAACCAGCATTAATGTTCTTGATTTTCAGTTAATCATGACACTAAGTGTTAAAAACCCCTGACACATGTGAACATCCATCATTACAATTTTAATACAGCTTTAAAAAAAGAACTCAAATGAGTCAAACTTTTTTTTTCTTTATCTGCTTCAAGCAATGAAGGAATTTTCTGTGTCTCCATGCAACATTTAAAATTTCCCCCATTTAAATTGTCCCAACTTTAAAGATTTTAAAATAAATATCAGTCTTCTTTGGGCAGTCTCAATGTCAGGAACTCATCCAGGGAACAAAGCCCACCTTCAGCTTAATAAAATGATACTTTTTATGAAAGACATTTCCATTATCTACAGCTAAAATAAACTATATAAACAATTGCCACAATACTGAATTTAAATTACCCTATTTATAAGAATTGTCAGATTATAAAGAATATTAAAAACTCCAAAGAGACATAAAATAAGAAAACAACTCACAGTTAACAATGTAGCCCACAGAACTGTGGGATGAAACCTGCCATCAGAAAAATTGTTAGAATAATAGAGAAGACATTGATAGTTATGACATCTAGTCTCTCTTTCATGGAATGAAGCAAACAATGGATATACTGTATTCATTCGGGGTCTTGGTCTCCTGCTTAGAAAATGTAATTTTGAAAACTCACCTAATCTCTACTTGTAATCTCCATAAAGACATCTACTAAATAATAACTAATATTTTTATTTCTAGATTAAATGTTATTATTAGCTTACATTTAGTATATTATTTTATTTTCTTGAGCAAGTTTGCTGGATTTATAACCTGATGGCTGCATGATATTGGCAGTTAAGTTCTCTCAACCTCAGTTTACCCACCTGTAAAATGTGATAACAGTTCCACTTCATAAGGTTGCTGTGAGAATTCAACAAATTAGTAAATGTAAGCCACAAAATATAAAGTCTGACATATTAGAAATGTTAAAAATAAATTTCTATTATTATTATTATTAGCTTAAAATTTTCATCTTCACATCATGACTTTCCATTGAAATTGTGAGAATTAACAGATTTGAACACTGTCTCATTAGGTAAAAGGTGTTATGTAAATATTAAAATCCACAAAAGCATCAAACACACTTTGCTACATTTATAAACACTCTGACAGATAGACTATAAAACAATATCAGTAATAAAACATCATTTATTCATAATCCTAAAAATTAAATTATTTGTATATGTTGTGATATGCAGAAACTTTGAGGGAAAATATACAAATAAAAATGTTTCCCTGTATTTGCTTCCTCTCTGTTTCTTTTGAACTTTAGAAACACAAACACAAAAACACACAGGTTTTGTTAAGAACACACTTTTTTTTTTTTTCCTGACAGAGGAGAGAAAAATTAAATGTACAGTGTCTGGCTGTTTGCTATAATGAGAAGAGGGAGCTCTTCAACCCCAGTGCCAACCAGACACTCGCCCGTACTCTTGTTGGCTTTGACTCATTCTGCTCTTCCTACTCACTTCCTGACATAAACCTTAGGGCTCCTGTGGAAAGCAGGCAACATGAAATAGTAAGGCATTGTACTCATTAAGGGAAAAGAGAAACTTAAAAAGAGAATGTGGCCCTGCTGGTGTGGCTGCAGTGGATTGAGCACAGGCCCGTGAACCAAGAGGTCATGGTTCAATTCCTAGTCAGGGCACATGCCTGGATTGTGGGCCAGGTCCCCAGTTGGGGGTGTGTGAGAGGCAGCCGATCCAGTGAATCTCTCACAAATTGATGTTTCTTTCCCTCTCTTCCTTCCTTCTTTCCATTCTCTCTAAAATAAATAAAATCTTTTCAAAGAGAGAGAGTGTGTGTGGTAGAGAGAAAAGACTACAAACTGTAACAGGAATCTTAAATCCTACCAGTTTTGAGCCTGGGAAAGGGCCTCACCTAGAACATTTATAGAGGTTCTCTGAAGTCTCCTCTAAATCTGAAATTTCATATCTAGGTGTGATAGTCATAGATCTGAATCTAACCTGTTGTGTCACTGTGTGTTGTGTGTAACACTTTTTAATGAATATATTCTTATTTAATAGAACAAAAAGTAAGATGGGTTATCTTCACTCTAGAGGCACATAAATATACATTCAGGCTCAGGAAGGTTGAATTACTTGGTATAGCAAGTTAGAGTTTGAAAGTGTTTCTTCCAAATTCAGAGCCTGTCGCTTTCTCCTGTGTCACACTACTTCTTATATATGCTCTTTCATTGAATGTAAAATATATTTCCCCACTAATAGCCAGTACAGTTTTCCATATGTAATTTCTCCTTAGTGATTAGGGAAACTCAATAAACTTTATTAATATAATAAACACTTACTGAATGACAATATGGCAGGGACTGCATAATATATCAGGTGCCCAACTGTTTAGAGTTTATGGTCAAGTTTATAAGAAATATGAGAAGATGTTCAAATATTACTATTTTTGTAAGCTACCAGGATTTAAGTTTCACTATGTACCATATCTTGTTCTGGATACTTCTGTACATTAGTTCATTTAATCCCTATCTGCGAATTACTTTTTTTAACAGATGAGAAAATATGCATAAATAGTATAAGCTTGTGCCAATTTGTTTCCCTTCCAGCAATGGGTAAAAGTGGCCAACTTCACCATATCTTCTCCTATATCAAGCAGTTTCCTTAGAAAATACTAATTTGAGGCCTGGCCAGGTGTCTCAGTTGGTTGGTGCGTCACCTTGTACACCAAAAGTTTGTACAGAAAGCTACCAGTTGATGTTTTTCTCACACTGATGTCTCTCCCCCTCCTTTTCTCTTTCTCTAATATCAAAATCAATAAATATATCCTCAGGCGAGGAATAAAAATACTAACTTGGTACGTTAAACAATTGTATCTCATTTTTTTTAAACTTGTATTTTTATTTCTAATGTGGTTGGACATTTGTTGGCATATGAGGAAAGATTTATTATGCATCTACCATTAATCAAGTATTATATGTGGCATAGAGGATAAAGAGACAAAAGCATTTCTTTTAAATGATTAGAAGACTAAAAGAAATAAAGAGTTTATAAGTATCACAGGTGAAAAAGGAAACACATTTCCTTCATGGACTAGAATTACCCATTTGGTCAGAGTTACAGTTGGTGCATCTCGATAAAGGAGGCAAAGTTCATTCTGAATCATTGCTATTTTGTTGTGTTCACAAGGATTCTGGCTTAATAAAATTTACTGTGCTTTACCCTTTGCATATGGGTTTTTCCTCTGCTTTTCCCCTTTACCATACTCCATAACCTAAAAGGTTATGTAGCTCCCAGTTTAAAAGTAAAGAACAGCTTTCACAGCATTGATCTTGACTATATATAGATTTAATATCTGTAATTTATCTGAAAAAGAATTTCCAATTTAAATATAAAGTTTATTTTAGTGCACTTTCAGAATATGTCTATTGTGTTTGCTAATACAGGCTAATTGTCTTGTATTTGTAATGTCTCTTAAAGGCTATTAGTTACTCCTTAAAATTAGATTAAAACTAATACCACATTTCTGGTGTCTTGGCTTTCATTCCATCTTCTTTTAGCCAACTCATACTGGCTCCAACCCATTCTCTGGACAGCAAGTGGAATTGCCCCAGGCTAGGATTATCACAGTATGAAAGTCAGATGCAATGAAAATGGAACCTAATATTCATTACACCCATATGGCGTATTCATTTTTCATAAAGCTTCTTCTTTTGTTTAAAAAAAATCACCTATTACCGTATATCCTATCCCATTTTTTTACTTGTTTATTTTTAAACCATACAAAACTCTCAGAGTTGAAGCTTTATCTATCTGTAGGTAAACTCAAGCTACATCTCTGGTTACTTCTCTCTGAGAGTCGCTTTTGTAGCTAATCAAAGACGTACATGACAGTGGCTTAAACCATAGGACGTTGATTGTTCACGTATTGGGAAGTCTCAAGTTTGGCAGTTGCTGGGTCAGCACACAGACTCAATATGCTCAGGGCTCTGGGTTCACCGTGATGATTCCCGTGGTCTGCTCATCACAGCAAGGTGGCTGCGTCCAATCCAGACATCTTCTCTTTTATTAAAGAAGAAACAAAAAGCGATACAAGAGGTTCCCTGGAAGTTTTTCTTTCTGTGTCATTGGGTATAACTTTGTACCAGAGACTAGTCTTACCTTCAGTGATATTAAAGAAAACCTGTTCTATCATTGAAACAAGAGAAAGAAGAAAAATTTAGGAAATAACTTTGGTATAAAGAAAAACCAAGAGTATCTGAAGGGAAAGAAATGTTTTAAAAGCACAGTGATTGATCCAATCTAATATGTTCTTAAATCACTTAAAAAGCAGAAGAAAACATAAATTCATATGATTAAATTTGGTCCAGGACCAAATATTATAAATTTGAATATGTAAGCCTATCACAAATACCATACATTAGACCCATATTCTATAACCACAGGAAAGCTTTTCTTATTGAACTATATTTTATATGTATTCCAATTTAACTTAATTAATATGTCATAAAATTGTGGCTTGATTCCATTGTGCAGCAAAAAATTCAAAATTTATTGATTGCGTTCAGCCTCTGTAATAAAAAGGACCATATGTGCAGTCAGTTTAACAAAAATACTATCAGAACATACTTCTGTAACAAAAGAGAAGATTTTATGCCTGAAATTGGTAAGAACACACTTAGCTTATTTGAACTTATGACAATAAGACAAGTTTGTTGAGAGCTAGAAAGTCTATCTTGAGAAAATTGAATATATGGTAACTATGATGTATATTAGACACAGAATAAAATAACAGGTTCAGTCTAGATGTTAAAAATTCAAAACTACTTGCTATTTTTAGCAACATGTTATGGATAGAAATAGCACACTAATTTAAAACAAAAATAAACAATTTTTATCTTGTTTTGTCATTTTTTTTAGTAAAAATGTTAAAATGTCAACCTTTAAACTATCAAAACATATTTTATTTATGTAGGATGTATTTATAAATTTTAATTAAATAAATACGATATATAAAATATAAGATAACTACTATACTCCAACCCCTGGCTGGTTTGGCTCAGTGGATTGAGCGTCGGCCTGCGAGCTAAGTGTCGCTGGTTCGATCTTCCAGTCAGGGTACATCAGAGAAGAAAAACTCTGACTCCAAAAAACCTCCGCTGCCTTGCGGCATACCTCTTCAGGGGAAAGGCTAAGGGAGTAAACCCCAACAGAAAATCCGGAGCCGGAGTCCCTAAGGCGGTTTGACGTTGTAGTCAATACCGGCAACTCCTGCGGTGCACCTGAAGCCAAGCTGTATTGACTCCGTCTTTCCCTTGGACCCTTCAGCTGCGAAGAGAGGGGGGGTCTGCTGCATGGGCAACAGCAGACCCTCCATATCACCCTGCCCAGACTCTGTAGCTTCAGCTTCACTGGAGAGGACACTCCAGCGTCATCACAAGATGTCGATTCAACACGGAGGAGACAGATACCGTGTCACTCCCGAGTCGGACTGCACAGCCATTCTCGGCGGTGCAGATAGACTCTTAAGAAGCTACACCATCGTCTCTCGAGATGGACGGCTGCCGACAACTATACTCCAGAATCATTCTCAAATGCCTGCATAGTTAATATGATTAAGTAAGCAGTGATTTAATAACTTTCTATTACTGAACATTTTCTTTTAAATAAAATAATTTTGACTAGACTGTCTCCTATTTTTTATTTGATTTTGGATATAAAGCCACAACATATCAGTAATTACAGATGATCTTTATAATATTTCATAGGCAATTGCACATAAAAGATAAGATTACATTTCAAAGGAATTGATGTGGTATAGGTCTCCATAAACATTAACAGCAATGACTATTTAAATAATCAATATCACAGAGATAAGAAGTAGTGTTAATTTTCCAAAGAATATAAATAGCACAAATTGAAGTTAACGACTGTAATTTGGCATACCAAAATAAGTTTTCAGATTAAAAAAATGCGAATCGCACTTGAACAAAAATGTGATGATTTTCAATTCACATTGTTAGGGAAAGGTTTTTCACCTAGCACATGTAAAACAAGCTTTAATAGCATTGTTCTAAGAAATATTTATTGCTGAAAGGGAAAAGCTAAGTCTGTGGTATAAGGGGTCACTCTATCAAGTCATGCTCCCAATAATAGCTTTCAAGCATTTTCTAGCAACAGAGCTCATACTTGAAATTTGCTCTGTTTAATGCCTTTTCCAGTTAATTCCCTTCCTATGACTGCAGCCTACAGCTGCTTTTCTGCCCACCCTGTCTCTGCTTCTCATCCTGACCCAGGGAGAGGGTCCAAAGGGTAACCTTCCTCCTTGTTCTCACTGGTGGTGCTGGCTCAATAGGTCGGCTCCATCCTGACATTTCTATCTCCCCGTGTTTTCAAAATGTCAGGGAAACTCAGGGTCTGCTGCAGCTGCTGCTCTCAATGTACAAACTTCAACCAGTGGTGACTCACAGCAACTTTATATTGTTCTACAAAATTGAGGTTTAAAAAAAAAGTTGGGAAGAAAGACCTATGTTATGATGGACATGAGTCAAGAGCTTCTTCTTATGCTGTGAATAAACTTTTTTTTTTTCATTCGAAAGAGCAGTGGGTTCTCAATTAAGACTGTTTTGACCCCATGGTGTGTCAATAAGCTTTGTATGGAAGCAGGAGACTGCTTTCAAGGATTCTCTGTTACCTATTGTCTCTTAATTTATTTTCCAAATGCTGCCATTTCCCAGACCAGGGAATGATTCCACATTATTTCTGAATACAGTTAATACCAGTTTTTAATATATAATACCACTTCACTAAGTGATTATAACATCAAGAGTTAAATGCAGGAAGACACCTTAAATATGGGTATCTGATAATACAGGGGTGAGCAAAAGTAGTTTTATAGTTGTAATACACATAAATAATACAATAATTAATAAATCATAATTCAAGAATAAATTGTTTTGCATTCTCAAAAATGTAAATCTCCTTTTCCTTTCCCCATATAGTCTTAGAATCTAGCAGTCTTTTTTTCACATCTAGGATTATCTTTTCTTTTGAATCATGTTTGTCTAGGGTCAATTTCCCACTGTCTTTTGTGTGTGTGTGTTTGGGGGTTGGGGAGAGGATGAATAAACATTATTGTAATCTCCCTCAGCTCTAACTGAGCCCTAATGACATCCTAACAACTCCATCTGATTGTCTTCATTTAAACTTCATTTCTGGTTTAAGATTGCCTCTCATCTATCTGCATGAATCAATGTTGCTCTCAAGTTGACTTGACAAGAATTTAGGAGAAGACATTCCTAAGCACAATTTCAATGTCCAACCTACAATACAGAATGTTTATAAATCCCATATTTGTCTTTTTGTCAGCTTCAGTAATTTTAAAATCCAGATTCCACTGTGAGCAATAGAAGGAACTTGGAAATTTAAAATAGCAGTTTATCTCTACTGCATAAGCATTACTGCTTCCATATATTGCAGCATTGAGTAAGTGCAAATTACTGTCTTTCATGAAATATCTTTTAGTATTTCAAATAAAATGCACCTTTAAAGAATGACTGATAACTCATAATTCAGTATTTAATGCAAAAAACTTTGAACTGTATTTGAATATAATATTTTCATGTTCACATCCCAACCATTTTATTTTATAGTACCACTTAACAATTGCAGCACAATTCTTGAGTAGTTCATATGGAATTTGAAAATTGGAAATGTCTTTGAATTATTTATGCTATTATACAAAGTTGAAGAAGGAGAAATCAAAAAAGAACTTTGAGCAAGAAGTCTTAAACTTCAAGTTGTAATTAACTAGTCTAATATCTTCTTTAGTATCATGCTAAATTAACTTCCAATGAACTAATTACACTTTAAAACTCAAGTTTCAAAGTCCTGCTTTGGTTTATAGATATTTATTTTTCAACCCTACATTATTCTGTATATTCTATATACCTTTCCATAAATATATGCTACATATCATGTCACAAAGTGTTATATATCATCAAGTTGCAAGAAATAATAGTTAAAGACCATTTAATCAAAATCATAGCTGATGTATATATTTTAAAATTTCTTAGAAATAGTTTTCATATTTATTGCTATGGAAGTATAGCTTAGTACTTCTAGAAGCAGAAGAGTTTTATTCATATGTCACACTCTAGATTTGTTAAGTGACTACTGTATTTTAAGTCCTGTATGAGGTGTTTATTCCACAGGGCTAAGGAGTCAGCCTCTGCCTTCAAATAGTTTCCAGCTAGTAGGAGTAGCCAGCAAATGAATTGATAATTAAAATTCAATGTTATAATACTTTGATAAGGCACTAAAAGAATGCATTGGTTCGGTACCTGGGCTAGGGAAAAACAAAAACAGTTTCTCTAAAGCACCTTCCTACTAAGGAATGATCACTTTTGTTTTGAGAAGCCTTTGTGTCAGCTAAACCCTGACATAAGGAATAAAGTCTAAATGATGTCTCCCTTTTCACCAGACCAAAAAAAAAAAAAAAGAAAGAAAAAGAAAAAAAAAAAAAAGAAAAGAAAAAAGAAAAAGAAAGAAAGAAAAAGAAGAGAGAGGGGGGCTTAAAACACAGAGTATATCAAAGAAGAAGAAAGAAGACATGTCCTCCTAAATTGATTTAATAATACTTTTAATACCTTTATAATACCTTTATAAGGAGCACTTGGATTATCTTCCAAGTTCTCTTAATAACACCAACGTGTACTTGCAAGAACTCAGAACGCTTCGCTGTGTATAGGATCCTACAATTAGAGTACACCCATGAACTGATTCCACAAACATTTATTGATTTTGCAGACATTTATGGAACCCTTACTATGTTCAAGGTTCAATGAATACAATGGTGCATCACAGAGGTATAATACTTGTTCTCAAGGAGTTTAGAGGCTAACAGAGATACTGTGAGTAAATAGAAAAAGCATAATGTAAGTGCTATGATAAGGCAATAGCATCCGATTACTTGAGAGCAGTCAAAAAGTCTTTCTAAAGGAGGTCATATTTTGACCTCTGATCTGAAGAGTAAGAAGGAATCAGCTATTCTAAGGGAGAGAACAAAAAGGAAGAGTAAACCAGCAAAATAAAGAACACTTATAAAGCTTGAAAAGCAAAAAAGAGCATGGTGTTTTCAAGAAACTTGAAGGAGTTCAATTTAGTGGGATCATTGAGTGACCCATGATTTGAGGTAGCTTGGGAAGAGGCTGGTCAGGCAATCAGAGGGCTGAACATGCTGGAGTCAGCAGCTTATTTTAAGGCATTCTGACTTTTGCACTGAGAGTAATAATATACAAGGGGTGACCCCAGAAAACCTGAAATTTATTTATAAAAAATTGTGTGTTTATTCTTACATGTTTAAACTTCAGTCACCTTAAAGTACTCTCCATTTGATGCAATACAGTACACCTATTGAGACTTTTTCCACTGCTCAAAACAGTTTTTGAATGTGTTGATTTTGATGACTTTCAGTGTTTCTGCTATTTTTGTTTTTTTACCTCTTTCCAAATCAGCAAAAAATTTTCTTTGAGACATTTTTCATCCAGGAAACAAACAAACTAAAAATCACTCAGGGTGAGATGGGGTAAATAGGGAGAGTGGACTTCTGGCCAAGATGGAGGCTTAGACGGACATGGTTGGTCTCCCTCTACAACTAGAAAGGAATACAACTACCTCAAAACAAAAGATAACTAGAAATTCCAGAAAATAAAACTACACGAAAGCCCAACGTACAAAGTTATAAACCAGTGGTGCTTGTCGGATGGGTAGGAGGGGCGAAATCAGGCAGTGCTGTTTGCGGTAGCAGCGGGAACAGCGGCAGGGGGAGCAAGTCTGGCTGCAGTCGAGCCCAGGCAGCTCGTGACCCCAATGATGGGAAAGGTAGCCCACCAATTGACTCGGATGGTGAGACCCAGAGGGCGGGAGGATGGATCCCAGTCTCCCAGTGGAGAATAACGGCAGGAATCCATCTTGGACCCCGCCCCCACTCAAAGCGCCACAGTGCGGTAAAAAAGGTTGCGAATCACGGGGCTCCATCCTCTACAGCCTACCCAGAAAGCAAAGCAAAACACAAAAATTTCAAAATGAGCCAGACAACTATAGAAATCCTGGTGACGCAGTTCACCAGGCAGCAGATGGAGAATCTGACAGACGAACAAATAAGAAAGCTTACAGAGGCTCAATTCAGAGCTATAGTTATTATGTGACTTACAGAATTAACAAAAGATTTGGAACAAGTCTGAGAAGGATAGAAAGCCACTCATACTGAAACAAATGGAAACACATACGAGACAGGTGGTGAGGAAATAAAATCCAGAGATCAAATCAACAAACCGGAACATAGGGAAGGAACAGTCAAACAGTGCGGAAAGAGGAAACAGAAAGTAAGGGAAGTGAGGAGAGGATCAGAAACCTCTGAGAAAGCGATAAGAGATCCAACATATGGATTATAGGATTGCCAGAGGGAGAAGAAGAAGAACTAGAAATTGAAAGATTAAGTGAAAATACAATAAAGCAGAACTTCCCGAACTTGGGGAAGGAAATAGACTTACAAGTCCAGGAAGCACAGAGAGTTCCAGAAAAACTGAACCCAGGGAGAACCACACCAAGAAACATTATAATCAAAATGTCAAAAATTAAAGATAAAGAGAGAATCTTAAAAGCAGCAAGAGAGAAGAAAAGAATCATGTACAAAGGGATCCTAATTAGACTATCAGCTGACTTCTCAAGGGAGACCCTGCAGACAAGAAGGGACTGGCAAGGAATATTCAAAGTGATGAAAATACAAAACCTATAGCCATGAATATTCTATCCAGTGAAGCTGTCATTCAGAATAGAAGGGCAGAGAAAGTGCTTCCAGGACAAAGTAAAACTGAAGGAGTTCATTAGATCCAAACCACTGTTATATGAAATGTTAAAGGGACTGGTTTAGAAAAAGGAGGATCAAAACTATGAACATTAAAATGAAAACTGCATCACAAGAAACAACAACAGAGGCTAGGGAATTGAAACAAAGGCAAACTAAATAGGCAACAAGAGTGGACAAATAACTATAGATATGGGCAACATACTGGAGGGGGTCAGTGGGGGGGGGGAAGGGGGAAAGGGAGGGAGATAGTACAGGAATTAAGAAGCATAGTAGGAGGTAATGGAATAGACAGGAAGAGGTTGAGAAGAACTATATGCACAACCAATGGACATGGACTAAAAGGGGGGGACAGCTGGAGGGAGGGGTGTTACCAGGTAGAGGAGAGCAGAGGGAAGGGAAATTGAGACAACTGTAACAATATAATCAATAGAACATATTTTAAGAAAATAGGGAGGGTCGAGCATAGGGGTCATGCTGTTTTTGTCAAAAACTGTTGAACACTCAGTGTGATGTAGGCAGGTGCACTCATAAATCTCCCATCATTAAACAGGCAAATGTGTTGAAAGAGTCTTCAAAAACATTCATTGAAGCAGAATGCAGCCTCTCACAATACCACCAGCTGGCACACTGATACGATAGGTTCCTAGAACATTCACGCAGTGGGGGAAGCCTGTACTACAATAGGCTTGCTCTCTAGAAGATGATTCCAGTTTTTTGGGGGTCCTCTGTAATAGAAATAGCAGTTTTTGTCCAGAGTGATATGATCAAAATTTTATTTTAGAAAAAATACACTGGCTACTTATGGAGAATAGATTTTCAGGACTTAAAGTCAAGAAGATAAGTGTATGTTAAAGCTTACTAGTCCCACCATGGTGCCTGTATCAAATCTAATTTAAATAATGCCCCAAATTTGCTCAGCACCAATTAACTCCCAAACTCTCGGTGACAGTAGTAGTTTAATGGTTTTAGTGGGTTTTTGTGGTTTAGCTGAAATGGCTGTCCCACTGATCAGCTCTCCTGACCTCCTGCTGTGAGGGTTTTACTCACACACTTCCATCCTGGCAGCTGTAACAGGACCCACAGCAACTCTGGTGCCCAGGCACATAGAGGCTCTGATTCTTTCTCCATTTCCAGATTCTGACATAGTCTGGAAGCATGATATGTGAATTCCCTAAAAGCTGGATCGAGACACTAATTGATATGAGTTTGAGGAATTTCTAGGATATTTTATTGGCCAAGTCTGCAAAGACAAAGCCAGACTATATTTGTAGATATGGGACCCTCATAATCAGAGGCGGATTAAGGTCGGTTGAGGCCCCAGGTACAGAAGAAAATATTGGGCCCCTTAAAAAAGAGAGACAGGGAAAATAAAAATACATGATTTTGCGGGGCTCTTCAGAAGTCGGGGCCCAGGGTGAGCGCCCGGTGTGCCCACCGTTAAATTCGCCTCTGCACATAATTGAACCATTGACATGATTTGGATCACCATGGGTATGCAGAGTGAGAAAAGACAGAACCTTATTAGTTTTAATGTTAAAGCTAACATTAAAAATATGGAAAAAAGAGGGATTTTTCATAGGATATTAAGATATGCCCTGAGTGTATAGGGGAAAAGCCAACAGAGTTCATTGTTTCACAAATAAAGGAGTAGAATGCTCTAAGAAGATGTGGAAAGCTGCTGAAAGACTGATTAAGTAAAGCCTGAGAAGGTCCTTTAGATTTAGGAATGAATTTGGGCAAGAGAATTTACAGAAATTTGGTTGGAGTGGTTAGAAGTGGAAAAAAACAAAATAAAAAAACGGCTGTGGTGTGGTGATGAATTAGTGTATTTTCAAGAAGACTGTGAAGTGAATAAAACAAACAAGGCAGTATAAAAATGAGGGGAAGGAAGCTTTTCTATTTGTTAATTGTTTTTTGTTTCTTTTAAACTAGAGAGACTTGAACATTTTAAAATGTTTATGAAATGGTATAAGCTTATGAGCAAGTAAAAAAAGAGGTAAACTTGCAGAAAACAGGAGAACCTGGCTCAGTGAACAGCCCAGCTACTTTGGGCAATGATTGGTCCACAGATTTATGTATTTGCCTCAAGCCCATAATGTAGTCTAGAGAGAAATTTCCCAAAGATTATGGAATTTAGTTTTCATCTGAAAATTAGGAATATATGGTAATTGTTGGGCAAGGATTTTTTATGGGAATAGGCATGGTGGCCAAATAGTTGTAATTATATCTTTCAAAGGAAGTAAGTATTATTTCTTACTCAATTCATTCACCTGTACTGAACTGGTTTCTGTGTTTCTCTTTGTACAGGCTGAACTATAAGATAACAATAGAATGATTGTAAAATAAGCCTGAAAGATATAGGTTCAAAAAAAGTTAGAGTTTTAACAGAAGGGAAGAAAGAAAAGACACAAAGAGATACAGTTAAGTTACTACCTGTTTTGGTAAAAAATTGAGAGAGTTATTGAGTAACAGCATCTCTGCTCTCTGGAGTCAGGGGCAAGATCTTCTCTGAGAGTCCAAAGCAGTTCATTAGTGAAAACCTTGATGATAACAGTTTGTAGGAGTAGGACTAAAAAAAATGTATTTATGATTTTCTATGTAATTAACATATTGAATTGTTTTTGTGATTGGGAAAGGTTTTAAATAAACTATTACTGTCGTTGGCAGCCGTCCGTCTCGAGAGACGATGGTGTAGCTTCTTAAGAGTCTATCTGCACCGCGGAGAATGGCCGTGCAGTCCGACTCGGGAGTGACACGGTATCTGTCTCCTCCCATGTTGAATCGACATCTTGCGATGACGCTGGAGTGTCCTTTCCAGTGAAGCTGAAGCTACAGAGCCTGGGCAGGGTGATATGGAGGGTCTGCTGTTGCCCATTCAGCAGACCCCCCCCCTCTTCGCAGCTGAAGGGTCCAAGGGAAAGACGGAGTCAATACAGCTTGGCTTCAGGTGCGCCACAGGAGTTGCCGGTGTTGACTACAACGTCAAACCGCCTTAGGGACTCCGGCTCCGGATTTTCTGTCGGGGTTTACTCCCTTAGCCTTTCCCCTGAAGAGGTATGCCGCAAGGCAGCGGAGGTTTTTTGGAATCAGAGTTTTCCTTCTCTGAAAACTATTACTACTATGAACAATAATAATATATTTATTTATGGAGCTCTATTCTAAGTTCTATAAATCAATCACCCCATTTAATCTTCACAGTAAGCCTCTAAAGTAAATTTTATTATCCCTCTTTTACTCCATTAAAATGTGATTGCATCAATTATATAAAATGCCAGGTTTTATACTGCAAAACGAGAATTTCTCAATTTGATGAGATTCGGGACCATTATCTTCTTTAATTTGTTTTTTACTTAAGTAGGATTTATAAGCTAAATCTCCTTATCCTCATTCCATTATTAATTTTAATACATATTTAAATTTTATAAAGAACTTTACTCCCACTAAATATCGCTGAAGGCATCAATCATGAACTAAATAGTTAAGTATTTTACTTTGTACCATCAAAGTTTGAATTAATTCATGAGTCCCTAGGATGCATAACTAAAGCAATCTCTTCTCTAGTGATATTGTGTTTTATTGACACCCAGTAGTTTACATGCCATTCTGCAGGGAAAAGAGCATATGCAATAGATAAACTTTTTGCTTAGAATTCTGGAATTGTACAAGCAATAGCAAATTAACAAAAAATAACCATGTGAGTTATTAGTCATAAATACTAAAAATAACACGTGACCATCTGTATAACAATGTATCTTTATATTCGTCTATCTATCTATCAATGATAAAAAAAAAAAAAATACACCAAGATTCCCAGGTTAACATTTTTAAAGAGAATGCCTACATGTGTTTTCTTTTTCAAGAAGTTTAATATAATTGGTTTTCATATACTTACTATTGTGTGCACATAAAGATACAGGTATTTCCTCTCATCTTGATGGTCAATTATTTACATGACCAATTATGTTACAGCAAATATTTAATGATCACAATATAATAGTAAAAGAAAAAGTCACCCTATAAGAGTGGCTTAACGGAACAACAGCTTATTAAATGATATTGTGATGTTAGTAAGCTACTATTAACTGAATATACTTAATACTTTGCCATTTGTTATTGCACTGTGTTATGAAAATAAGTGCACTGTAAAATTGGGAACTAAAAGGACTTGACATTTAAACCCATGGTTAGCCATTCTTGGGTGAAAGGATGGACTAATGAAGTACTACTCTGTGGTATGACCTTAGCATTCATTGTAAGTACAGTAATGTATTTCACATTGATAATCTGAGGTTTTTGTTTGTAAGAGAGGGCATTTATGCTTTGAAGCTTAGCATGTAGCTTTATCTGTGATGTTTGAGGATTCCGTTCACCTCTCCATGTGAACACGTATCTCCCTTTGATGTCAATGAGATCTGCATTTCCGTGGCAGGAAGAAAATAAGCATGCTAAAGTTAGTTATCAGACAGTTTTTGGCCTCTTTTTAATGCCCTCTTTATTGGCAGTGGAAGCCTGGTATGTACCTCACTTTGTTCTTCACCTGGTTTTCCAAGGTAGAGAACAGAAGGCAAGTGTTCCATATAAAAATACATAAGCTGGGAATAAGTACACCTAGGGCACGTAAAAGGAGTTCAGCAGCATTACCTAGCCACAGGGACCTTAGATTTCCTGGCAACGAAGTTCACTCCAAACCTGTAGCATAATTGTTACATTTAATATATAAAATATTTAAACCAACATATAAATGTGTCACCCACTGGGTAAACCAAACTCTAAATGGAAGGGGTATATTTATTTCAGAACAAGTTAATAAATCATTTTATCACCTTTTTAAAAGGCAATTTATGATTCAGTCTCAGAATTAACATATGCTGGAATCTTTCATAAGGAGGTCATATTGCATAATGGTTAGGGGCCCAGACTGTACAGTCAGACCAACTGATTAGCATTGTTCTTGCTTGCTCTCGGATCTAGAGTAGATTCAATTCAACTTCCAGTGTCTCAGTTCTCTCATTTGAAATATGGTGATACAAACAGCATATACTATTTTAAAAACTACATGAGAATATTTAATGTTCATGCATGTAAATCCTTAGAACTATGCTGAGCAGAGTGAGTACTATATGTATATATCATACAATACAATGTATAAGTACAATTATAGTTATTAATGAATAAATAAGACAAAGTCTCGTGAAAGATATTTAAGTGCTATAGAAAGGCAAAAGACTACAAATAAGTTTCCCACATTTTAAGGTTACAGTCTCACAATTGTGTAGCTGTATATATTTTCCCAGGAAACTGTATTCTGCTTCATGATGTGTCAGACCTCTCTGTCAGTTACTCCAAGGATTTCTGGGCCCTGATTAAAGCCCCTCTTTCTACCGCTGGTTGGGACAATTCCAACCAAAGGTAAATGATTTTTTTTAATGCTGTACATCAGTTGTCATGTTATGAAACTTAACTAAAGGCCATCTAACCCACATGTATTGGGCAGTAAAGATTTTAATCATCTTATGTAACCTTTGCTATATCCAGGGACACTGGTCCTTTAGATTTTGAACAGAATTTTATTAGGGATGCTTTAAACAAGAGGGTGAGGCTGGAGAATGAGGACATATCATTGAGGCTGGATATGTTTTATAAAGATTATGGTCCCCTTGGCTATGACAGCTGAGGAATTTATTCCATCATCTTGAAATTTTAGTTTTTTTCTACAAACACTTCTTTTTCATAGTGCAAAGAGGAGAAGTAGGATGTTACAGGGGACTAGGTGATGATTAAGATCATTGGGGACAAGTAGGCGGGGGCGTAGGAGGAGTTTGCCAAGGAAATGGAAAGCAATCTAGGATGGGATTGGCTGAGAAGCTGACACCTCCAGAGCCAATGGAGATAAAAAGAGGTCTGGCTCTTTGACTTACAAGCTGTTCTGGCTCCTGAACTGGCTCTCACTTAGGCTCTGGCTCTGGCTGTGGTCCTCAGTCTCTTCTTCCTGGAGGATGCCTGGATGATCATGCTGCAGCTGCCTGCATTTCCCAATGGATGATATTTTGTGTGGGAAGGAACCCTGGGCACAGCCTAGGATCAGGCTGGCCTGGCAGAGGGTGGCAGATTTGTTCTTTGGGTGTTCTAGAGGAAACAGGCTCTGAGGCAGAAGCCTGCCATTCTTCCTGAATTGTGTAGCTTTTGTGTATTACATTTTAGTTTGTAAACTAACCCTATAGAAACTAACAAGGGAAATGCTAGGAGAATTCAAGTGTTACGGTCTTGTCTTAATTGATAGGTTTAAGTGATTGAAACTGTGATTTGATAGATTTAAGTGACGGCTTTTGAATAAAGACTCCTTTCCTTTACCACCAAACCTTTGCCTCTAGAATTTTGCCTAGAGGGTGGCGGCAGGCAACAGGACCCCAACTTGCTTTTCAGTAACATGAGGACCAGCAGAGATGCCATGATTATGATGTTTTCCAAAGGGTGAAACTTGAAAGGGTACTTAAGTAATGTATAACTTAACAATTAATAGATTATTATAGGTCAAAATGTAATTTGATATAATATTTTATATATTTTATATTATGAGATTCACAATTTACACAAACTAGTACTTAAAACAACACTCTACTTGGAAAAAATTAATGTATTTAAATATCGTTTTTAATGGTCCATTTGTTATAAAACTTTGGAAAAAATCATAAAGGTAGAATGTGATCCACCCAGAATTGAAAAACCTATTTTCCTTAATTTACTGATACATGGAGTGTTTCTCTTTGTTATTCTTATGTTCCCAGTAATATCATAGACAAATACATGACCTACATCTAGAAAAGATACAGAACTGGGGGCATAAATTTATGAACATATATAAAATATGGACACACACATTCATTTTCTCTTAATTTTCTGTTTTATTTTTTGTAATTTTCTGTCAGTTTTATTTCTCTGTGATATATGGTGTCTTTATTTTGGGCAGGGGGAGCAATCTAAAACTTGTATATGGTAGAAACAGGGTGTGGTTTAAAATAGTAGTTGCTATAACTTCAGCATTTTCTGTAGGCTGATGGTCAAAGTAGTGTCTCCTTGGAGTGGGCAGCACTGGGGTGAACATAGCAAGCACGAGGGAGGCTTGTGTGGGAACCCCAAGTCATGAAGTGTCAAGGAAGAAACAATAGTCTATAAAAAAAGGTGATCACACATCACAGTTTGTAATTTATATTTTGAATGAAGTAATGTGAATTACCATTATGATAGTCATGTTTTAATAGTGTGTACCTTATAAAGATACTTTAGTCCTAAGATAATAATTTATATTTTTTCAACTATGAAAAGCCTGGTTGTTATCTACTAAAATCTAGATTGGTAGTTGTGAAAGAGAAAGAACAGTATATACAGAATTCATTATGCAATCACTGTGCCTTTAAGAACACTGGGAGAATTTGAAAGCAATCTCTTTCAAAAGAACCAATGAAGGAGCATCCTTTAGGAAGAGGAGATCAGCTTGATTGAAAACAAAGCAGAACTATGAAGCATTTTTAGCATGGCAGCACCACTCCTCCTTTTCATAATTTGGTTCACCCTCTTACAAAGTAACACCCTGGCATTCACATTAGCATTAAAACTGACAATGTGTTCCTTTCATCCCTGGCTGCCAAAACTCCTCTCTTCTAATAATTAGTCATTCCTGGCTTCTAGCCAAGAGTGTTTAATAAATACTAGAATGGCTTCTGGGCCTCAGCTGCATTTGTAGCTTTAGCTAAAGAATGATGGGAGGTTGGGAACACCACTCTACGCTGAATGAGACTTGCTGAATAGCATCAGTGCGGTGAAATGACTACTCAGTCTATTAATGAATGACCAGTATTTTAACATATATTTTGTTCATGTATGTGTAGACATGCTCATTCAAATATGTTATATTCAGCTTTATAAAGTTTATTTCTACACCTGCCTTATAAAATGTGTTGGTTTCTAGCATTGTCATATTTGGTAAGCACTCTAAAAATTATTATTTGTATACATTTCATATAGATGTGCTTTCCTAGGAAATGTAATGGGCTTTGATTTCCAGGAAAATGATGATTCATAATATTCAATGTCTACACAATAAAACCATGGGGACGATATTTAAGAAATAGTCATCATGAATGTGTTATTTTATTTACCTGAGGGTAAATTCTTATTTGGTTTGTGATGTTATCAATCTTAAAATTTCACAGCACACACAACTGAATGTCTTGATAAGGGTAAATATTGTTGTATTTATTAGAAGAAATACAGTGGAGAAGGGAAGTTTCTTTTTCAAAATTCTGGGCTTGTGTTTTGTCTCTTTTTTTTTTTTTACAAAAAAGAAGCGCATTTCTATTCCATTCCCTATGGGAAGAAAAAGTATGAGCTAAATTATTTTAGTTTCATTTTTTATTCTTTAAGGCAGAGGGAAATAACATCTTACTGATAAAAATTGAAAAACAAAAAACAAAACAAAAAGAACAACAACAACTGTGCAGCCATGGATATTTTTTCCTCAGACTGAGACCTGTTTTCAGGATACAGTCATTCTCTGTGAAGGCTCTGCCCCTGGGAAGGAAAGGACAGTGTGCTTTAGGTGTGTCCCAGAATAATGGATGACCCTGGCTTAGAAGGGTTAAGGTTTCACCTTTACCTCCATGCCCCTGTCTTCTGACTCTTCTTTCCCAACCCTTCTAAAAGCTCTAGAGAAAGAGTGGAACTTGCTTATTTACCCTAAAACCCTAACATGAGTGAACACTGATCCAGGTGCTTCACAGTCAATATAATCACATGGTATATGTGTGAGTGTGTCTCATTATCCTTGACAGCTTTCTGTGCATATTTTTCTTAACTTGAAAGAAGTATAGATGAAGTTTTGACCCTTGTTTGAAGGCCTTTCTCCCAGAGTGGTCTTCTTCTGCCATGGTAAGCCATGAAATATCTGAGAGTTTGTTTCATAAAATATTATTGAAGAGACTGAGTCAAGAAGATAACCTCACTAACTAACCAGTGCTACCTGCCCAGTTTCTGACTTGGGATTTCACTTTGATGAAATTTGCATGAATCTTGACTAGACAGTTAACCAGTTTTCTGCATGAATTTTCTTAGAAAATTATTTCATAGACCATTAGGGCAATTTTAGTCTAACTTGGAACCATATTTTCAGAACAAAGGTATTAAACCTCTAACAAGCCTCCCTTGATTTCTAATTAAAAGTTAAGTTTTACCAACATATATTTATCCAACAATTAGAGTAGAAATTGTCATTTTGGATGGTGACCAAGAATTAACACACTACAATCAGGAATTCAGAACATTTATTGCAAGAGCTGAATAATTGTAAATAACGTAGAACTGGCAAAGCAGTAACAAGAATAATTGTTTAGATATTTATGCTGTCAAAGTCATCAAACACCCCTCACAAACTGACAAAAATGTACTGCAATAAGCAATGCACCCCTACCCATTATTTTCCATTATATTGTGAAAAAATGTGAATTGCTATTTACAAAGTAATTTTACTTTTGGTAAACAAATTAACTATCAGATTAGCAAACCTTTTTTTTTAATTTTTATTTTTTTCACTTTTAAACTGATGTTGAACTGTGGCATTAAGGTAACTTTCACTTCTTTCAATAAAGACATTTTGTTGCATGCTATTTATTTGTTAAATCATCTGTCATGCCTTAACAAAAACCTGCTAAGAATGTTCAAATTTGGGTTTGTTAGCACGTGCAACTGTGATCTTATTAACATTAGTTGTCACTCTGTTGGTTTGACCTAAGTGACAAGATGCAGTACCTGCCAGGCATTGACCAACTATGATAACAAACAGTTAAACAGCAATAATTAGAGATTTATCCCTTTATTTCCCCCAACTAGCCTACCTGGAGAATGTTCTGTTACATCATGAAGGCACAACACATTAAATATTTTGTGGTTATGGTCTAACACTTGTGTTACAACAACATTATTGTATATGAGGATCAACACAAACTCTGCCATTTCAACAAAGTTGTAGACACACATTTGCCCAATTGAAACTATTTTTAAACAGTAATTTTTCTTTAATATATTCTAATTTCGATACATTAGTATTTTTATGAGTGACAAGTACAGGTTATTATATCACTTTCTGAACGATAAGACTTTCCCATTACTCTTTCACTTAATACTACTAATTAAGAGATCTGCTTTTGCCTACATTGAAAATAAAGATGTAAAAGAATAGGTTCTGAATTTCCAAGCTTTTGCAGAAGTCATTTTTATATAGTTTTTATGTTTTATCTTTATTTTATACAGAATCTCAGCATTATAAGCTATCATAAAAGAAGCAAAATTCCAGAACCTTTTTAAAACAAGTGTTTGAGATCCTTTGAACAATGTGTGTCAAGACAGACTACTAACGCAGAAACACCTCACTAAAAGAAACAACAAAATAACGACAAAGGCAAATGAAGAAAAAAAATAAAATAAAAAAAGGAAAGAAGCAACCATAAAACACAGAATTATGCTACAACGTTTTTAGGTGAACGTTATAAGTACACAAAAGTTGTTAATAATAACTTGCTTCTATTTACAAATACTTTAACACTGACTTACAAGTGTCCAGTAACATTGTTAACAGCACAATAGATTTAATGCTTATCTGAAGTTTCATTTGAAGTATAATGTCAAGTATAGCAGTCCCCGCACGAATCAATGACAAAAAGAGCACAATTTTCTAACTGGATATGTTTGTCAGTCACTCTAATCCATGGGACTTTCTTACTCTCCAAATGCATATTCTATTGTTCATAGCAGCAGCCCAGGGTCAAAATAAAACACAATTTAAAAAAAGAACATTTGCACGATGGAGAGATGTCTGGAGAATTTAATCAATTCTAGTAAACAAGATCACAAGGCTAGTGGAACTATCTTCTCTCTGATGTTGTAAAATGTTGTTTTCTCCATGGTGCTAACACAAAGTTATGAATATCCCTGCTGTAAGGGGCATAGTTGTAGAGATCTATAGAATACATAAAGCTCTGACACAGAATTAGCATGTCTATTTAGATTAAAGTTATTGGGTCCCATATAGTCTTTCTTTTTGTTTGTTTTTTGTGTTTTAGAGTTGGTGCTCCTTAGGACTCTCAAGAGCACCTCCTGCTTGTTTATAAGACTTCAGATTGGCCAGAGGAATGTCTGTCATGTGGCTGCCATTGTTGAAATGGCCTTCATTGGAGCTGTACTGCTTACGGTCATTGAACTGGTTCCTGTGGCTGTCTTCTTTCCAGGCTCTGGTCAGAGTGTGCCCATTCACAAGCTTGTCCTTCTTGACCCATTCTTTCTGGGGTGCAAAAGTTGAGAGAGGAGATTTGGGGTGCTGATATGGACCCAAGCCAGGAGGCATCCAGCAATTATCAGAGTGACCCAAAACTAAGCACTCTTGAGTGCACATCTCCGTAGCTTCAGCTAATCCTCGGGGGCCCAGAGGCCCATCTGCAGAGGAAAAGAGAGAGAAAATAGGAGAAGAAAATAGTGAGAATTTTTATTTAAAATTATCTCCTAGAGAAAAAGTGCATTGGTGATCTTATTTTCTCATAAAAAGTATATTATATTATATTATGTTAATTCAAAGATATTTTCCCCTATTCTTTTAAGAATAACATAGAAAAGTTGAATTTCTTGTTACAGAGGTAAGAATGATCTCTTTTCTTCTTTAAGCCTTTGTTTAAATCCAGAAAAAGAAACAGAAAAATAGAAAAATAAATGATAGACACAAAGATATACAGACAGATATACCCATGATATATCAGTTCAAATAAGCTCTTTCTGTGGCATATGTATTATTACTGATTTATGTCCTATGACTCCATGAAAACAGAATGAAAAAGAACTACATATATAGGTATATATATACACATATATATGTAATAATATATATATTATTAAACATATATGCTCTAAATAAATAAATACTCTAAATGGCTATGTATAATATTGTTTTTCCATGTGAATATCTGTTTTTTATATATAAAATTACATGAAAATAATTTTGCAACATTTAAGAAAATTAAATAATTATTTTTAAAGACTACTTTTACTACACGGTATTACTAAAGGCACATCTGCTCTAATGAAAGCATTCTGAAATCCAGGTAAATTAAGGAGCCATTTAATTCCAAAGACAACATTTTCTTCCTCCTGAGCTTCTGTAATGTAAAACTATAGCTAAGTTGCAAATTGGATCACAGGGAGTCTAATATTTAGGGAGAAAAGTTATCATAGATATTTCTTCTATTTATTTATTTGTTTGTTTATTTATTTAATTTTTACCATCAGGCAATCTAAAACAAACATTTTGACCATGATTTCAAAAGTAAACTCTGTTGCAATTGTGTAAAGAGATCAGCCTACTTACTAAATAACAACTGCCAAATAGTTAAGGAAAAAGTTGTTTTTTGTTGTTGATTATTTTTTCCCCTTGATTAAACAGTCAAGTGATAAGTGATAGCTTGGAAATTAGGAATTGATTTTACCAATGAGGTTAAGTGGATAGGTAAGGGGATGCCTGAGGCATAAAGCAATTTGAGGAGCAGAGTCATCAGAATAAAAGTGTACAAGAAAATGCAGAAAACCTACCAGCAAGTGTGTCTAATGAAGAATTGAAATGTAGGTCTTTGCTAACACACGAGTTAGCACTACAACATTTTTAAGTGCCCAGTAATTGTGGGGTTTTATTGTATTACCATCTAGTTGTTTTAATAATATTCAGTTCTTCCTCTCATGTTAAAGAATACCTGCTGAGACAGGCAATAGTTCACAGCAAACACCTGAGATCACAAAACACAGGTTATGTTAGAATGGACATTGGCTATAAAAGAAATGTGGCTAAAATATACTTTCTTACAAACTCAAATTTTTGTCATTTTTTAAAAATCTAAAATCTCTAGAATAATCTTTTTTCAAGTGACAAACATGTTTTTTTTTTTAATTTCTTAAAATTTGTCCTTTCTTTAATTTCATTTTTATTTTTATTGTTGACACTATTACAATGTTCCCATTTTCCCCGTCCTTTGCCCATCTCCACCTGGCACCTGCATATATGTCCTTTGGCTAATTAACCCCTTCCCTTTCTTTCATTCGGTCCTCCCCCGACCCCGCCTCCCTGACAGCATTCTGTTCCATGTATTCATGCCTTTGTTTATATTTTGTTCATGAGTTTATTTTGTTGACTAGATTCCACATGTAAGTGAGATCATACGGTACTTGTCTTTCTCTGACTGGCTTATTTTACTTAGCAGAATATTCTTTTCCAACCAACTTGTATTCCCATTCTATCAAAAGCAAACAATTTTATTTCATTTAAACCCAGTTAATTATTTAAAGCTATTTCTCTCATAAACTTCCAATGATTATTTTCTTCCTAGGATATTTAATTTAAACTTTTTTCTATGAGACTTTCTTTGCCCTCCAAATGCTGTCTACATTTTAAAAGTTTTAACTAATTTCTCCCTTTTAGGTTTCCTTTTGTGTGTGCAGTGACACTATTCACAAAGGTAACAGATTTTCCCCAAACCATTCCATCCTCCTCACATTAGGATCACAGACTTCTAAGATGCTTTTCACCTGGCCTATTTTCATTTAATTACTGACTCTTTCAAGGGCCAACTTGTTTCCCAGGTAACAGAGCAAGCTTCCAAAACTATATATGTCTCATATGCACCTGAAAGATTTCCACAGATCTTCTCTATTGATGAAGACCAAATTTCCTAATTGAGCTCCTTCAGCTCTTACCTTAATGACATTTTTCTATTTTGGAGGAAGGACGTTCTGTACATTAATGAGCATCCATTTTTATTTTTGTTTTCTTCCAACTAGATTTAAAATCAACTGATGGGAAAAAAAATGACATCAGTTTTCTGATTTCTCATAGTCCTAAGCAATAATGATGTTCTATGCATAATGTTGTCAATTAAAATTTTATGAGATTGAAAATGTACTGAGAAGTGATTATAGATATCACTCCTTTAAAGGCAGGCATTATGTAATCATAATAGATGTAGATTTCACAAACATCAAGCAAAAAGCTTCATTAACTACAAATCTCTGTCTACCAATACTTTGTGACAGTTAATAAAATAATTATTTAACTTCTCTTCTAAATATATCCAGTCTTTTCTAGACATCAATAGGGATAAAGTAGTCCATCGTCAAATTTGAAATGTAATATATCTTGAAGCCAAAACTTAATCTTTACTTTTCCAGAACAACTAATACATACTTCTTTTCTGGTTGCTATCTTCAAAGGGGGAGGTGTGGGGGGCAAAAAGCTTTTCAGTTGATAGAATCAGGTTTTAACTGAGAATATGCAAATTTATTTTTAATATAGGCTTATCTAACATGCATTGTGTTCTTATTAAGTTAAAAAAAAATTACCCAAGGGTTGAGGATAAATGTATTTTTGTGTCTGTAAGTATATGTGAACCCTAAGTCCTCAGCACTGAGTGACACTATTTAACAAATAGAGTGTATTCTTTTCTTTTTTTTATTTTCAGAACTGATAACATTTATTTATTCCACAAGTATTTACTGAACATGTACTCTACATTGATACTGTGACAGGCACCACAGATATAACAGTGAACAAAATACATGTCAACATTTTGCCTGTGGAGCTTTTGGCCTATCCTGGGAAACAAATAATTGCGTTAAAAGTCATGAACTGAAAGGGGAGAAAAGGTATAATTGGGAAGAAATTGGAGGCTAGTTAACTTAGTGAGGTATGTCCATATATAAGGGAGCAGATGGACTTTGTTAGTTTCAAGCTGTGATTTCTACCATTTTCTGAAAGTTCTTACAGATAATTGATCATTTGAAACACTATGGTTAACATTTCTATGTACTATTCAAAATCATTAACTTGTAAAAGATTTAGTTTTTGTCCATTAAATCATATTAATTGCTCAGTGAGATTTGAACCTCTTATGATTCATTTATGTAAACATATTTGGACACTTTTGATTATAAGTAGATGTACAGAAGTTTTGTAGATTCATAGGTAAGTCTTTTAGCTACCCGATTGTTGTAGAATATTTAAAGATCCTTTGAAAGGTGGGACACAATACAATGACATTTAGATAAAAGTTCCAGAAGAGAAAAGGCCACTAGGCCATACCACACAGGGGTCTGCACCAGCAGCAGCAGGAACAGTGTATCAGCAAGGTGGAACTGCTGGGGCAGCTTCTGTATGACAAGTAGGGTAGGGTGAGTTAAGGACCTCAGGCTCTCCATGAATTGACTAACATGCATAATTTCTCAGACTACAAAGGATAGGGATAATCCTAAGTCATCTTAGTGCCTGACCTCTGAACAATTAGGGTAGGTACATAGTAACCTAGGAGTTTGAGGGTTCTGGACAGAAGTGGGTCAAGTGTGGACTTACTCAAGTAGGGAAACTGACCAACCTCTTGCCTGGGACAAGAAAGTCTTTTGTTTTAAAGTTAAAAACAAATACTAAATGATTTTGCCCATATGTGGAATCTAATAAACTAACAAGCAAAATAGAGACAGACTCATAGATAAAAAGCAGGCTTGTGACAGGGCAGGGCAGGAATCCCCAAAATCCCCACAGCCCATGCTTTGGGGATGGGGTAAGGAAATAATACAGCTTTAAAATACGGTAGTCCCTCTCTATATCGCGGTTCACTTATCATGGCCTCACTGTATCGCAGGATTTTTAAAAACATTATATTTAATTATTTATCACAGAGTTTTTGCTATATCGTGGGATTTTGTGGTACTATATATGTATGTTGTTAAAGTTACGTAAGTTTAAGAGTGTAGAATGTTGAAGAACATAAGTAATGTTTATAAAAGCGTGGAAAAGGTTAATAAGGGACTGGGAACAGTTTGTAAGTGTGTGGGAAGGGTTTATAAAGTCTTAAAATATTAATCCCACGATAAGTGAAGGAATACTGTACTTTGCATATCTATGGCTGGTAGCTAGGGCCAGTAAAAGGGCAAATGACACTGTTTAAGGTACTTTGCGTATCAGTGACAAGGGGATAAATGAGCCTTTCCTGAAGGAGCGAGGCAGAAGGAAGGGGGCCATGCAGTTGGGAAGAATGAAGAAGGGCCACGCCATCCACCATGAAGTCTGAGGTGAAAGAAGGGCCGTGCTATTTGAAAGGAGGTAGAAGGACGCTGTCCACCATGAGAAGAAGCATGATAGAAGGAGCATGTTAGAGGAGCGTGATGGAGCAGCAAATTTTAGCAGCCATGTGAGAAGAAATAGCTATGCAGTTTGGAGTCAGGATTCGGCCACGTGGCCTGGACTTGAGGAAAGCAGGCATACTACTGCTTTGGCCGTGACTGCTCTAGCTGACTCCGAAGCCACCTGATGCTGGAAATCAAGGTTCCTAAACTGAGGCATGTTCTCATGCCTCTTGGTCCAGGTGTTCTATGACCCGAGCTGGCGAGCTGGACTCGCTGGCGCCGACAGTCTTTGACTGATCAGGCCTCAGGGTTTCAAAACATCCTGTGACTTAAAAGAAATCTGCTGAGTACTCCATTCTCCCTGATGTTGACAAGGAAACCAAACAAAGCTGAGCACAGGTAGTGCTTAACCCTGTGCGCTTTCTGTTAATGTTTAAGGAACAGTGTATCTGTTCCCATAGTCTTAAAAGAATAGATGATTGAATTCCTATTTTTTGTTTTTGATAGAAATCATTCTTTATAGTTTATATATTAACCTCCTTTTGTTTTAATCCCAAGTAAGTAATTGTATATTGTAATCAATATTAGAATGTGCCTGTGAGCTCATTCTTTACCCTCCCTATTAATTTCAATACTTGCAAAACTCAATAAAAGGAGAGGTCTCTGCGCCGCTCATCACTGACCTGCCAGAGCGTGCGACAGCCCTCCATCCGACCCATTCTCCTTGCTGGAATTACTTCCATGCCCTCAACCACATTTAATACAACACCACCAAGGACTCCACTTTGCAGACCTGGACACTTGGAACTTGGGTCATATAGAGAGGACACTCTTAGGACTTATGCCTTTCCTGGACTTCTCCATGATCCAGTGTAACATGGCACATGCTTACCCAGGTTATTATACAGAGTCTGATAACTACATACCACAGATTCTGAAGGAAAGAGCTGACAGATAAGGGATGGGGAACTATTGGGCTTGGTTTTGGCTTATAGCTTTTTGGGGAGCAAGGGAAGTGCTGGGTCTCAAGGAGAACAGGGCTCAGAGTAGGAATGCTCATAGCCATTGCCTCCCCCCCCACCCCTCCACAAGGTTGGCATATTGTAGATAAAGGCCTGTTTTTCTCAACACTAATTATTGGGTCTTACACCAAGGTGCCATGTGAGCAAGTTCCCCTTTTCTTGGTAATAGGCTGACAGCTAGTGGGGGGGATGGGTAGGGGGTGGAGGGAATGAGCAAAAAAGAAAAAGGACTCACGGACATGGACAATGTGATGATTGCAGGGGCAGAGGGTATAAGGGAGATAAATGGTAATGAGGAAAAAATTATAATAAAAAAAAGAAAGTATAGATTCCAGGAAACAATAGGTGACGCCTAACATTATCCCCCTGGATAGGTCAGTTGGTTAGAGTGTCATCCCAATACTCCAAGGTTAGGGGATTGATCCCCAGTCAGGGCACATACAAGAAGCGACCGGTGAATGCATAAATAACTGGAACAACAAATTGATCTCTCTCTCTCTCTCTCTCTCTCTCTCTGCCTCTCTCCCCCTTCCTCTCTTTCTCTAAAATCAATGAATAATATTTAAAAAAATTAAAAACATCATAAGCTAATTGATTATGTCCTTGATAATATGAGTTGTATGAGTTATATTGCTGGAAAATACACTTTGTGTTATGCTTTGGTAAATTTTTATTTTGGGACATGATGTTAAACAAACAAAAGTTTCTTTTTTTTTTGTTTGAGCTTATATATAACTCTTAGTACTTGCCTGATATTAAAAGGGAAAAAATGAGTTTTATTTTGGGAAATAATAATGTTTACAAGTTGTTTTCTATGAAGTCTGTTTCATGAACTGGCAGTGAATTATTCAAAGGGATGCAGTCCTTCCTCTAGTTCCTAAAACAGTTCCTACCCTTTAAAAGTTTATAATTTGAAGCATGCTAAACACTGATAATTTACAATTTGTCTCACTCATTTTTGGAACCACTGAATGAAATTTTTTGGCCTTTTTAAAAGGAGACAAACATTCTTAAAAATCATTAATATTAAATATTGGCATTTTCAAAAATATGATTAAAAAATAATCTATAATTTCCCATCAAATACATAGTATTTAAAATATCAGAAATATTTACTAATGCAGAAAAGTGTATATGCAATAAAATATTATTTATTTTTGATATATAATTATTTTTAATGTTATTATATGTAATGGTATTGATAAATTACTGTATTTATTTTTCATTCATACATTTCTTCAATAAGCACTTACTGAATATCTAATATGCATCACACGAATCAGAGACTGTGCTGAATTCTTAATAAATGTCTTGAGATTTTAAGTGTGTGAGCGCACTCATGGATGTGTTTCTTCCTGTTTCTCTAATTCTTTTTTTTTGCTTTTAAGATTTTATTTGTAGGGGACTGCCCTGCATGATTTTGGGAATTGCAGCCTGGCTGCAAGCTAGGCACCCCCTGGAGGCCTATAAGTCTTAACCAGAAGACCGGGAAGGCTGGAGATGGCCATGACCTAAAGAGCCCATTCAGGGGGTTCACGTGGGAATTGGGTTTAAAGAATGCATATTCTGCTTTGAAGCTTGCTCTGTTTTTCTCATCTCTTAAATTAGCTAGAGACCCTGTGTGACATCAAATATCCGGAAAGTGTATAAAGCTTTGCACTTGATGTCCACATAGTGCCAGGATGCCTAAGAGACCATGACCCAGAATGCTCACTGTGTTCCTTACATTGTTACCGGTAATCAGTGATTGTTAACAGTAATCCAAGCATTTGGAATTGATTGATGATTTGTGTATCCTGACTCTGTATCCCCTGGATACCCTCCTCAATAAAAGGAACTGGGAAGGCATGATCAGGGCTCTTCTCCACTAGAGAGATCAACCACCTTTCCTCCTCCCAGACAAAATTCAGTGTTTGGGTTTCTTACTGTCTCTCATCCACGATCCTGAGATAACTGCTGGACAGTGAGTTTTCACCGGACCGAGGGTGTTGGGAGCAACCCACCTCATTATTTATTTATTTTTAGAGAGAGGGGGGAAAAGAGAAAGAGAGAGGGAGAAACATCAATGTGTGGTTGCCTCTCACACGTCCCCAACTGGGGACCTGGCCCACAACCCAGGCATGTGCCCTGACCAGAAATCAAACCAGCAACCATTTGGATCATAAACTGGAGCTCAATCCACTGAGCCACACCTAGTGCTCAATCCACTGAGCCATAGCAGCCAGTGCTCTCTAATTCTTTTTTGTATATTTTGTAATATCCTATTTTTTTTTATATCATACAGTATGTATTTAGAATCCAGATCAGGATTCCAAACTGCTTAAAAATAATTTTAGTGCATTACACCAATTTGTTGTTTTTTTTTTTCCTTTTAAAAATAATTAAAATCTCCCATCATGTTTTCAACACTAACACATTTAATGACTTTTTTTAACCTACATTATTTGTTCCCTTTCACAACCTGCAATCTATGAGTATGCTTATCATTCCCAGGTTTTGAATGTATAAAGACACAAGTGCTGATAAAATTGTGCAAACCATCTGTCTCTGCATTAAAATGTTGACAGCAAAAATGAAAGCATAGTTCAAAAAAATTCTTGAAATTTGTCTCAGTTAGTATTTATATCAGATTTCATTGCGTTTCGCTCTCCATATTTGCACAACTCATCTTCCCACTCATAACCAAGCAAAATACCTTTCCCGTAGTTCAGGCAACAGCTGTCACAGAGCTGCTTGAATTGCTACTTTTAAAGATGCAGGTTGAAAATGTGGAACAATCCAAGTTAATTGATCTCCAGCTATACTTAAATGGTAGGATACTTGAGTGAGCCTCGATTTCATTTTATTACACCTTGAAACAGGACTGTTACTTCATTGATTAACTCACTGCTGTAATTACAAGTGGCTTCTGCCCTGTTGACCACCTGCTTTTCAACTTGATGACTTGAAATTCTCTAATTCCAAGCTAGAAACTGATAGTTAAAATAAAGAAAAACCACGAGACCTATTTCTGGTTAGATTTCATATTATCTGGACAAAATTGAATTATAAAATACATTATTTTTATATTATATTGGATCAAACTCACCACCTCACTCAATTTTTCATTTCATTCCATTTTTATTCCAGAAATATGCCTCTTGCATGCAAAACATAACTGATTGTCATGTTATAATGTCATTTTTGTGGTAAGAACATATTTCCCTATTTTTTAAATTTGTTCTTAAGTCCCAATTGTGCTGTATTTTCCCAAGATATTACCCTAGCATAAGTGTAGTGTGGAAAAAGCTGTGCATCACTAAACACCTTAAACTGAAAGATACTTTGGGGTCGAGCAGGACAGGGCTCTTCCAACACCCTTACTGGAAGAGTGGCCACAGGATTGCTGGCTGGAAGGAATGTGTATTGCTTTGGAAATGAATTGTAATTCTCTCCTTATCTCCTTTTGGAGAGGCTTCCTCTCCTGTGACTGCCTCTTGACCTTTTCTTTCTTACTTTGAGGTAATGTAGTTTAGAGTCATGAGCAGGACATGTGCCCCTTTTGTCTGGAACCCCTTAAAACAAGTCTCTGTCTCCAGGAGTTGCAGTCCTGCTTCAGAGATCTGAGGCCTTTGGTGCTCCCTGTAATGTGAGTAATAAACACTAAGTCTGCTCTATCCAGTCCTCCTTGTGGTTTTTTTCAGCTTATCGGATCAAGCAGTTGAGATCCCTGGGTTGGACCTCCTGTGTTACAGGTATATTCATTGATATTTAGACACAGTGATGAAATGTCTATCTTTTATGTAGGCCTTTAGCGTATAATTTTGGTTTGCAATTGCTGTTATCAGTATACCAAAAAAACTCTTAATTTTCACACTTGTTTCTTGCCTTAATCAATCTTCCTATCATAAAATTTCAGGAAAGCAAATGTTCTCACCCACTATATTTTAAGTTTATTTTACTATCTCTATAGAATCAATAAAAAAAGATATTTAGTATTTTTACTGGCTCATTTTCACCCTTTATTTCTCTTCTCTTTTTTGAGAGAAAGTGTAACAGTATAACAATATCTTATCATTTCTATATATTATCTTGAATGGAAAGCTAAAGCTAAATCTCTATGCAACTTTAGAGGGGCCTGAAAAAATGTCAGGAAAATTCACTTGAAAGACACCTCCACTATCCAATATTCCATCAGCATTTTTTATATTTATTGAAGAGTTGCTATTACAAATCAAATCAATTAATTTGCCTCCAATCTAAATATGTAAAAATTAATTTCAAATATGGGAGTTGGCACAATAAACAGAGGGTATTGGTAAACATTGCCCTTATTCCTTTTTGATAATTCATTTCTATTCCAGATCACATGATACTATGCCCAATTAATATTTTTAAATCAATGTTACATGGGCCTAAATATTAGTATTATTCTGCTCTTGTTATACAGAAAAAAATTTGTACATTTCATTGCCATCGTAACTTAGATTTTTACATGAAATAATATAGTATAATTAAGTGACCAATCTAAATTCAAAAATAGATCTAACAAATTTTAGTATACTTATGAAAAAATGTTTTCCATTCATTCATTCCATAGTTTTTATTTTATCACATGTTAGGTTCAAGGAATTTTTGCCTTGAATACAGAAAATCAGAACCAACCCACAAATCTCAAGTCACATGATCATATAGCTAAGGCAAACAGAGAAGTAGACTCAAGCAATAAATTAGCATGAACTTTGTGAAACCAATTTTAGATTCCCTAGCTCAGACTCTCATATATAAATTGAAAGTAAAACACTAGATTTTGATGCATGACCTCTCACCATCCTTATTCTCCTATTAAACATCACTGTGGTTTGTCATAGATAATCAAACTTTTCAATGTTTTATTTGTTTTACTAATGAGAAACTCAGGACAGGGCAAAGAAATTATAAATCAATCATTCCTGTAGATTATTCTATTATTTAAGTCATGGTTAGGTTTTAAAATAAGCAACTGTATTTAGACCAAGATTAGGATTTCTAAATCTAAGTAAACACCTAATGGTTTAATCAGGGCTTTACCTTGCAGCTCAGATTTAAACACAACATTGTGCATGCATCTGCAGTCACCTTGAGAATCAAATGCAAAAACCCACACTAGCAGGATCTGACAAAACCTTAGTTAACAAGTAAACAAGGATTAAATGTTTTACACGTTCCTCATACAGATTTTTGTCCTTGGTCACTGATGAAAAGTCAACATTTGTAGATTGGAGACAGTCCAAACAGAATTAATATGTGGCCAGCCCAAGCAGCAGACTCTGCCGGAGAGGATATTGCTGTTTGGACAGATGTTATAGCTCACAAGGAATGAAGAGCACTCCCTTATAAATCTTTTGGTTTCTTCTGCATGACATGAATATCAGCTGTCTTTTTCTCATTTGCTAAAGCCAACTGTTGAAGAGAAAATTATCTTTGATAATTATATTTATTCACCATTGCTATTTGACATTGAAATCATTTGAATGGCAATGGTCTTAAGGGATAAGCTTTCATTGATTATTTAAATTAACTTTCAGATTTTGAACAAACTGCTTGATGTGAAACTCCTTATTTATATTATTTCAGGTCATATGTACATTCTTTTTAAGTTCACCATTTTTTAAAATTATAGTTGAGGTCTTTCATTAAAAAATCATTCATATATTGCCATTTTCTGAATTATTCTCCATTTCTTAAAATTTGCATTATATCTCAAAAAAAAAAAAAAAGATAAATATTTGATGCACAAGTTTTAAAAAGCCAATCAAAGATGTTAAGGAATGCAGTAGTCACTTACAGATTACTTTCACTCTGAGATCCAAGTTAAAAATAAAGTGAGATATAATTTTTTGTCCTCTTTAACTGTCAGTTGCTCTTCTGAAACCAGGCCAGCAGTACACAATATTGTAAAGTAATTTGCCTTCACACAATGAATTTCCCATATTTTGGGTAAATTTAATCAGAATGAGAGAAAAATAAACTGGTGAGGTTAATTTTCATTTGCCCAGTGTTCTCTGATAATTTTCACCTGAGACACATAACCATGGCCTCACTCCCTTCCTGGTCTCTGGGCTAAAGATTCCAATTCTCAAGGCATTCACAGGACATAGAGATTCATACCACGTGATTACCACACTGGCAAATTTGGGAGAAATACTTTACTAATGCTCTAAATTAATGATGTAAAGATGTAAAAATTAATACATTTTAAGAGATGGCTGAAAGATTGTGTTTTAAAAGGAATAAAATATCAATTATGAGGCATGCGATTTGTAAGGGTGTGTGGTCTGTGTGTAAATAGCCGTAGTGTCTTACTATCACTTTGAATTAATATAGCATAGAGCAATGCTTCCCAAAAGTTAACATATATGTGAACAACCTGGGAAAATTAATAAAATGTATATTCAAAATCAGTAAATCCTGGATGAGTCCTGAGTCCCCTTATTTCTATCAATCTCTCAAATGCTGCCGCTGCAATGAGTACCTCCCATTGAGATGCAAGGTCATAGAGGACTTGCCTGGCTCCATTTTATCCTTTCCCAGTGGTCTAAATAACTGAAGTTCTCAAAGTTGTGTGTGTATTAGAGTTAGCTGGAGGGCTTTTCACCACATAAATTACTTGACCCCATTCAGAAATTCTTATTTCATAGGGTCTTGGGGAGGAGCACCAAAAATATTTGATTCTAACAAGTTCCCTGGTGCTGCCACAATGTTCTAATTTCTCCCATCACTCAGCTCTGTGTTTCAGCTTCCTTTCAGGGCACCAAAATCTTTATAGGACTCCTGAATGTTGGAATGCTCCTTGTTCTTTATTTACACTCCCTCTAGGTGAGCTCACATAATTTTGTGGCCTTACATATCACATATATACTAGTGATTCCCTAGTTAATACTCTTTTAATACTCTTTCCTCTGGGGAGGGGTGTATACTCTGGTATATCTGACTACCAACTCCTTCATATGATTTGGAGTTCTAATTGACATACCCAAGTTACACAATTCTCGCTATTTTTTTTATTTCACCAAATCTGCTATTTTCCCTGGATTTGCTATTCTTGTATATAGTACATTGATGACCTGCTTGCTCAATTCAGAAAAGAAGACAACAACAACAGCTTTGGCACCTGTTAGGCAGAAATATAAAATGGGTCATTTTCCCCAACCTAACCCCTGGGACTATGAATAGGATGTCACAAACAATTGTGTTAAATTATATTGCTACTATGAACTGAAGGTTTTTGCCCCCTCCCCTCAATTCACATGTTGAAACCCTTACCCCCAGTGAGATGGCATTTGGGGGCACCTTTAGGAAGTGATGAGTTTTAGGTGAGGTCATGAAGGTGGTTCCTCATTGTAGGATTGGTGCTCTTATAAGCAGAGACCAGAGAACTGGCTCTCTCTGCCATGTGAGGACACAGCAAGAAGTCATCTGTCTGCTAACCTGGAAGAAGTATTTCATCAGGCATCAATTTTCCTGCACTTTAATCTGAGACTTCTCAGCTTGCAGAACTGTGAAAAATAAGTGTTTGCTGTTTAAGACATGCAGTTTATGGTATTCTGTTATTTCTGTCCAAACTAATACAATGACAAAAGGCATTTAGCAGATATAAGTGATTCATTGGCTAATAAAGTTAACTTTTTAGTTAATCAAAAGTGAGATTTCTGGCTAGGATTAACATAATCAACATAATCATGTGAGTCCTTGAAAAGCTAGGAGGTTTCTTTAGCTGGTAGGAGAAAGGAGCTCAGATTCCAAGAACATGGACTCTGTGTGCCATTGCTGACTTTGAAGATAGAAAGGACCACATGGAAAGGATCTGAGAGCAGCATTTAATGACTGAGAGCAACCCCTGCTGGGCAGCCAGCATGACAACAGGGATCTCAGTCCTACAACCACAAGGACTAAATTCTGCCAAAAGCCTAAACAAGCTGGAAAGTGGAGTCTCCAGAGAAGAGTCCAGTTTAACTGGGACTTTAATTTTGGCTTTGAGATACTCTAAGTATCTAGAGCCCACATGGATTCCTCAGATAATAGATAGATGAGAACTGAGATAAAACCTTTTTGTTGTTATAAGCTGCTAAATTGTGTTAATTTTGTTATTCAACAATAGAAAATAAATACACCTTTCCTTTATTTACTCAAGTTATACAATCAACCATAAAATTATTTACTTTACTTACTTTCCCACAAACCCACCAGCCCAAGCTGCTATTATTTCCCAATAGAACTCCCTTCTTTAACTCTTTTGACATTCTATTCTCCAGTTCATAATTATATTAATTTTAAGTATATAACTAATACACTTAAATTAGATTCCTACTTCTACTGTAAGAAATGATCACAAACTTGGTGACTTAAACCAACATAAATTTATTCTCTTGTAGTTCCAGAAGTCTAGTCTTATATCAATTTTATTGGATTAAAGTGTAGGTGTCAACAGGGATGTTTCCCTCCGCAAACTGTGATGGGAGAATCCATTCCCTTTTTCTTTTTCTTTTTTCCTTTTTCTAGAGGCCATTTGTATTCCTTGGCCTCTGTGTCTTTCTCCATCTTCAAAGCACATTACTCCAATCTCCACTTTTCTTACCACATCACCCCCTCCAACTCCCGAGTTCCTCTCACAGGACCATTGTGATTACATGGTGCCCCTGGAAGATAATCTCCTCAGAGCAAAATCCTTAATTGAACCACATCTGCAAAATCCCCTTTGCCAAGTAAGATAACATAGTCACATGTTCTGAGGACTAGAATGTGTCTATATTTGGGGACCATGAGAACTAACACAACATTTAAAGCAGACAACCTCATTCCTTCTCTTCTAATTACATATGAGTAAGAGCCACACTTTTGCATGGTTCAGAGAGTTTCACATGATCTAGCTTCTGCCCAGCTCCTAGATATTATACCCCCTAACTTCTATCCCCAGCTCCATTGTATTCCCCCTTCTACCACAATAACTTTCTTGCTGTGCCTCAAACTCACTGAGATAATAAAGTTTTGGGGCCTTTCTATTTGCTTTTGTGTGCCTAAACTCTTCTGATTTTAGAGTAACTCACTTTTTAACTTCAGTGAGCTGTATCCTCAAATTCAGTTCTTCATAGAGGCATTTCCTGATCACATTATAAAAACAAATAATATGCTCTACCCAGTCACTATCTACCCCTTACACAGCTGTAGCTTTCTTGATAGCACTCATTACTGTGAGAAGTGCTCACAATAAAACACCAGGACACAGGACTTGAGCAGTTGTTTATTCACAGTTCTGCAACTCTGGGCGCAGCCTAAAAGCCAAATCAAGGTGCGTGCTGAAAAGATGGAGCTGGCTGTTTTTATCCTAATGTGAGTAAAGCGCCCCCCTTCCCCTCTCCCCCTCCTTCTCCTTCTCTGTTTTTCCATGCTGGATATTCTGGAGTTACAATCTAACACGATTAACTAAATTAAATGAGGGTGAAAATTAACTCAGCTCTTCTTTGAAATTTCTCTATCTTGTTTGCTGGGCTGTCTAGCTACATTTTCCCACTTCTTGGAGTTTTGTGATGACTGTCTCCCCCTCTTTGACCTCAGATATCCTTTGTCCTCAGAAGCATTTGTGCTGAGTTGCAGAATGCCCCTCTTCTGATTTATATATATGCTAATATTGTTAACTCTGGCTCAGAGACCCTCTAATTACATTTGCCCTTTGCTGCTAATTATTTTCTACTGGTTTGGAAGTCACCAGTTTTCTTGTTTCTTACATTACTGCCTGTAATACTATATTTATTTGTGAGTAGTCTAGCTCTCTTACTAGAATGTAAACATCACAAAGCCGGGTAATTTGCTATTTTGATAACTGCATCCTCAATACCTATTACCAAGACCTGGCACATTGTCAATAATCACTAGATATACTTGGAAAGGAAAAAAAAAAAAAAAAGTTTGTGCTGAGGTCCAAATCAGTGAGCTAACATTATAAAATATGTAAAATTTTATGTGACATTTTATATTTTTAAAAAGTTAATAATCAGTTCTTACCTGTACATAAAAAATACTGCTAAGAGTTCATAGCATAAAATTTCCCTACGATAATATTTAGTATGTTTAAATGTATTAATAAGGGCAAAATAATCTATGTGCTAACTTTCTTTGGAGTTGAAGCAAGATGAATGTCCCAAAGTGAAACAGAATTAGGTTACTTCCTATATCTCACCAAACTTCTTAATCATGCCAGGAAGTTCATAATTCCCTTAAGCAACAGAGCCCTTTAGTGTCTTCAGAAGTCCATATTCACAGGATTCAGAAAATAATTCTTTAAAGCCCGAAGACACCAAAGTAATTATTAGCAATTATTCTGAAGCAGAACTCTAATGAGATATAGGTAACTGTAGGATTTAGCCCTTCTTTGTTACAGGTATGCTCAGGTAAATGCGAGAGTATTTAGAAAAACGTTAATTTGATTATGAAATACATTAAAAACTTAAAAGTAGTTTAGACTCTCTATAAATATGCTGGCTTACAACTATTAGAGGTAGAATTGCTTCTCACAGAGTTAAGGGGAAAAGGTGATTTTAAAAGAGGCTAATATGCCATATTAGATTACATATGGAATACCACAGTGAAATTCATTGCTTTAACTCAGTTGTATATAGAGGAAAAGTACTCTATAAAAGCAAAGCATAATGTTATATTTTGAAAGAGTTTCCTAAGGGAACTGTTGAAAATGTCATTACTTCATTATTGAAAATAGCCTGTATAATAGAGTATTGTGGAGAGAAATCTTGCCCTCTCAGGGTGGTGCATAGGATTATCCATTCTCACCTAAAATGTATGTTTATCTCTGAATGCACCTTGCAAATCCAGAGAAATCACTTCATTAATATAGGCCTTTGAAGATAAATTTCTCTCTTAAAATAATATTACATGTGAATTTTATGACACCTATATAAATTTTTCTAAGATTTTCTGCAATATCTTGTGCACTGCTTATTGCCAGAAACTATAATTTTCTGATGACAGAAAATAAGTTGCTTTACTTTATTATAGCACTATATTATTAATAGTTGACCATAAGTTCCAACTATTCAATAAATATCTATCATCAAAAATCATTAGTCATCATTATGATTTTGTATTATGAGACATGAATCATCATTTTTCTGAAATAGAAATACTGTGTTATGTACTCTTCACATTTAATCAAAAATCCTTTAGAATTTCTGAAGATTAAGCTGATGTTTACATTCAAAAATTTAGGCAAACTAGTATTACTCTCAGAATAAAGTTTCTTAGTGAATATAAGAAGACAAAACAGGCAAGACGGACTGCCATTATTTCGAGATCTAAAAAAAATAATTATTGGTAAGCAAAATTTGACCTTGTTCTCTGAGAGATTGTCTTTTTAGTTCCTCTTGGCTATTTAAATAATTTCTTTGGAGGAGTTATGGCTAATCATGTTTGCTTCCTATTTAGATCCATTGTCCCTTTGGAATTAAATATATTTTTATTATCTTTCAATCTGTCTCATCAAAATGACCTGTCTCTTGGGCATAATTGGTGGTGGGCCACTCTGATAAGCTCATTAACCTTAAAATACTATTAACAAAAATCTAAGTGTTATCCTTTGGAAGGTTATCTACACTTCAGTAAGAGCTGTATAGAGCTGCTTCAGTACAAACAATAAATGAATGCTTGAGGCATGGTGACAGCTGAATGTGATTTTAAGATAGAGAAGGCTCTGAGGCATCCATCAGATCACAGTGTGGAAGTATGCTTCCCCATGAGTTGGCATAGTGTTGGTATCTTTCAACGTCCTGGCATGCAGGAGACAGAACTCAAAACCACTAATGAAAAAGAGTTTAATGAGGGGACTTTTTGTGGAACATGGATGGGGGAAAGTGAACAAATAAAGAGTGGTCAGGGAGGCAAGGATCTAAAAAAGTAGAAAATTGTTACCACTCCTAGGCCCTAAAGGGTAAGGAAAGAGGAGTGTTTATGTGCCTGGAATTTAGAAAGAACTATGAAAGATTCCAAAGAATATATGCAGGAAACCAGAAAATGATTAGGCAAAATAACTTGCAATATAAAAGATAAGAGCACATGTGGGGAAGTTTGTTTTTTTTTTGCTTTGTTTTTCTGAAAATCAGAAGACATAAAGCCCTAAATGTCCTCTGAGATAACCTTCCAACTGGGCTCTAAACTTTAAAGACTTAAGAGGTCTAAGCACAAATTCAAAATCCTGTATGGTATTTTATTACTAACCCAGACAAGTATGATAAGTTTGGAAACCCTACTTCTTATTAACTGTGGATAATAAGGAAGCCAATTATTTAAATATTAACTCAGAATAAATATCACTAAAAATTCAGAACAGCCTTATAAGTTGATGTAAATAGAGCTAGTGAGAATGAGTGAAATATTTCATTGTCTCTTAATATTTTAGTAGAACTATTTTTAAATGATGCACTTTATAAACTCAACAAACATCATACTCTTTGTTATAGATGGATTATTACAAATTAACTTAGTTTATCTTCATTAGAAGTAAAAATTTTTAGTAAATTAAAACATTTCAGCTTCTATGTGTGTATGTGTTTTTATTTGTATAGGACAGTGTGGTTAAAACACCTGATTCCTAGTAGAGTTCCTGAGTTCCTCTCTCTGCCTCAGTCTACCAGATCAATAAAATCACAAGACAGCTCGCCCTTGCCAAACATTATCAATACTGCTTAGGATGTCAGTTTGTTTCCTTCTAATAGAAGTGAACCACACAGTGAACCTTTACTTTTTAATCTAGATGACAGTCAAAGTTCCAAGACCTGTGAACCTTTGGCAAGATTTATAAAGTTAAGTTGTCATCTAGAACAATTGTTATGGCTTTGGTTCAAAATCAATCACTGAGAGTATTTTTTATCTGGTGAAACACCCCTACATGTTCTGTCAGAATGGACTGTAAACAGAACTCCAACAATCAGCATATTTTACAACAATGCATAACTAATAAATCACTTGCAGTTATTACATGGGAAATATGTATGCATATGAACCCATAATCTCTTTATCTTAGTTACCAAGTTGACAGTAGTACTATTCTAGTTAATATAACTACATTATGTTAGTGTTAATTATATTCTCCAAGCCTCATTTTACTAAAAGATGACATAGATGAGAAAAGATGAAATGCTCTTATTAGATTAAATAGATGATTTAAGATAACATATAGCTTGAGCATTGTCCCTTGAAGCAATGTTACTGAACCAAATTTCCTCTTCCTTCAGAGTGTTCTTCACTAAATCAAAAGCATTGCTTTCTGGTAATTACTTTTACAACCACTAAAATGTATTTTCTGTTTAGCTCAATATGCTACGACCACCTTATCCACAGCTTTAAGGCACATACCTGGTGAGGCTGCACAATCATGTCTCGTTCGGCTCCTGAAATGATCTATAAATATCAATATATACTAGTGACTACAAACTGCTTTTCAAATTCTATGATATAAAGTTGAAGAAAGCAGGGTCGGGGGGCTTGGTGGAGGAGGGCAAGGGGGGGAAGAATTGGGAAAACTGTAATAGAATAACGAAATTTTTTTTAAACATTGAGGAAGGCCAACATCACAAACCAGGAGACAGAGTAAACGTTTTCCTCAGATACACGGTATTTGCCATTACATTTTTCGACTTGTGAAAAAATATTCAATGATTTTTTTAATATGCTTTTTTTTGTAGGAGGTGAAGGGTTGATATGCTAACTAATTTTAAAAAGTAAACTAAAAAGTACAACTCTAGATGACTGAGCATAGATGAAGGTTGATGTGACACTGACAATATTTTTGTAGTTGCATAAAATACCTTTGGTTTAATGGTCAGCACTGCTATTTTAGAAGCTAATGCTGTTTGAAAGTGTGTCATCTGGCTGGCTGCCTATCCAAGAGCCCTTTGAATCTCTAAGATGGTCAGGTCAATGCATGAAATTCAAAGCAGTTTTCATTTGTCTGTTTAACTAAAATGGTCACTACAGATGAACATGTTTTGTTTATAAATCTACAAAGCATTTATTTTAAAAAAAATACTCATTCTCTCTAATTGCTACAAGACATGGTAAGTAATCTCTGTGTGTTTTCTGAACCCCTACATGATTTAAAAGTACTATTTAGTGTTTTCTCCTTCCAGGCTGCTTAAAGTTTCTTCACTGTAGCTCACTATGGGGTAGATGCTTTCTTTTTCTATTTTCTTTGTTTCTTCTCTAGCTTAATGCCACAGTGTCTTTTGTACCTAGCAACAGTAACAGTGGACTGGACATATTCTAGGCCTATAATATAACTGTCTCACCAACTATTAATTGATCCAAATCATAAATGAGACTAATAAAATGACCTGGGTTGCGTTAATATATATTATAGTTTGGGGAACATTGATTGTGTGATTATTACTGTCATTTGGAATGAATATTAAATTAGTGTCACGTTATTTTTGCTGTTTTTTGGAAGGATATGCTGAATTTAAAAATAAATTATTTCCATGAGAATACATTCCTGGATCATAACATTTGAATACCAAACAAAACGTATGGAAGGAATGGAGAAAAGCCAAGCCATTCAATTCTCTCCGGTTATCTCAGTGACAGATGTCAATTAGCCTATGATTATTTTAACCGGGATGATTAGCATTGATTGAGAAAATAGCCACGACTGAGTTGGTCACATATAGACACTGCTTAAGTGTTTGAAAGCATGAATCAAAAATCTGACACAGTTAAGTTTAACTTGAGTGGCAGCACTTAGTGAGACTGGAAACCAATCTGGATTTGAAGTAAGCTGGCAATCTATCTCTGTTTATGACTGACCACCTTGCATTGACATGGCTTGCAAGTCATCTGCTTCCTTCCTATGTTTAAAGAACAAGGCATGGCCACTTCATCTGTTTATTTCACAGCATATTCGTTGGTGACTACATACAGACAGTCCTTATTAATTCAAGAACTTGTATTTTTAGATAGGAAAGTGTGTGCTATATGGACATTGAAAATTATACACTCTAGAAATGAGTAATATGAACTGTTGTGAAGGAGATCCAATGATTTCATAATTAGTATTTAGTAAAAATTTTATTTTCATTTTCATATGCACATATGGTCATTCTAAGCTCTGTTAACGAAACTAGATGTATAAAATGCCCTGTGTATTTTATATTACCAAGGATTCCAAAAGCTATGGCCTGGTAAAGCTCTCTGGCTCTTTTTCTTTTTTAATTCTTTCAGTAACACTTAATAGGAAAAGCCCTCCACTGGGAACTATGATGCACTGTGAATTTTCATTTTGAAAAGTAAAAATATAGCTCTCAGAAAATTACTAAGATAAAGAGGAAAACAATTTTTTACTACATTTCCCAGTATAAATATATTTAGTGTTTCCATTTCTTGACAGAATCACAGTGAAGATGATGATAATGATATACAGAATGATTGTCAAGACATAAAATCCCTTGTCTTTTTGCCCTCTGGTCCTTGGGGGTTGGATGACTGGCTTGTATAGGGAAATAAGAAAATTGATCTCTAATACACATTTTAAATGAGAGTCTTCACACACACCAAAGCTTTCCAGAACATTTGGCTTTACTTCAAAAATTAACTTTAAGAAGGGAACTATTATAAAATTTTCTTTGAGAAAGAATCTGTTGTTGCGTGTTAGCCAGTTAAATACACTTGCACTTGGTTAAAGTATTAAGAAACAGTTTCAGAATAATGAGTCACTTAGAGGCAAGAGCAGACATTGAAGTGTGAGCGTGTGTGCGTGCGTGTGTATGTGTGAAGAGAGTAATTACAAATAGTAATAATAATAATACAACATAAATAATAACACAAAAATGATTGTGTCACTAAAGAAACAAAGTTGCTTGGCTTCATTTTAAGAAATTAAAGTTTTAATTCTGTGGTTTCACACTTATAACTTGAATTATTGCTTATAAAATACAGATTTTATAAAAACTGTGGAATTTTCTTTATGATAAACTGATTTTTATTTTATCATTGTTTTATATCTGAAACCTATGGTGGTATCACATCTTAAGTACGTGTACAGTGAGTGTTTACGGCAAAATTCAGGTGGAGTCGGAACAACCCCTGAAGCACACTCAGCATGTCAAGTTGCTCAAATTACACAGGCAGGAGGGAGCGGAGGGAACAGGCACTGGTGTCACCCACAGCAGTTCATTTGCTCAAGGGGAATGACAGGCAGAGTCACTATTTTGGTCCAGCAAGTGTAGTTCAAGTTGTTTCACTGAGCTGCATACACATACATACGATGGGATTTTGCTCTTATATAGTGGTTACTTTTTGGTAACAATTCTAAGTTCCTCTCTGCATTCTTTTTATTTTTCCTAAAGGATTGCAATGTAGAAGAAAGGAGAAACTTGAGCAGCAGGCTAACACAACAGAACAGCAAGCCATGAAAGACCACTTAAAACGTGACGTCTGAGAGGAAACCACTAAGTCTGTGATATACACCATCTCCCTCTACTCTCCTGCTGTGTTCTCGCCTTCACAAGATGGAAAATATATTTGTGAATATTGTATATAAAACTAGATGTTTCAGAATCGTCTGAGAGAGAAGAGAGCATTCCCTCAGCGTCATCATTTTCATTAAGTAAGATGGGTTCAGAGAGGTAAAGTGACTTGGTAATGGTCACACAGCTCCTTAGAGCCAGGCCATGATTTAGAGCTTCTAATTCTAAAAACAGTGCTGCATCCTGCTGCTTCTCTGTTGTTCACAGGGGACATTCATTTTAGATGAATAATGGCAACTTAAGCAAGCATGACCAAAATAAAATAAAACTAAATGTGCCATTTAGAATAGTCGGAAGTAAAGGTGCAACCATTGGACATTCTATGGAATGAAAACATTTGAAAAGGTAGCCTAATGGTGCAAGGGTGGCACACAAAAACTGATTACAAGATTAAATATTACAGAAAGTTACATTTCCTAAGTAAATAGAACAAAGTGACTTTATAAGCATAGAAATATGCTGCCTATAAATTGGGATCATTCAGAACACTTAAGTGAATGGAATTTACCAAGTGACTGGAAGTGATAGGTTTATCACTGCAGGGTCCTATCTGTCACCAATATTTTTGGGTTGGTCATTAGAACCTGGAAAACTTCCTCATGCTGACAATAAGAAAATCTGAACAGATACACAAACTTAGTGTATCTATTATCTCTCCCTGCTGTAGGGGCACCAAATATTCCCTGTAAAAAGTTTCAATATGTAAGTATGTAAGGGCTTTAAATGTTCTTTGTAAGAAGTAGCAAGGACTTGCTAAAAGGCCTTGGAAAAAGGAATGTAAGAAGGAGTGTTATAGCAATTAGTGATTTACAAGCTAAAAGGACTTCAGCCTCTATCACCTCCCATTTGCTTGCTTGTGTCTGGTTTATAACATTTGTGAAGGTTGTGCTTTGCAGAATGTCTAGCCCTTTGAAAATAAATTGCCTCACAGGGAGTTCGTCCCTGGCTGAAGAGCTATGCTGCCGTCGAAGATAACCTTTAGCCTTGCGAATTTCTGTTCCTGTTACTGCCAAGACATTCCTGCAGTCCTGCGCAGCCCCCTCTTCCTAAGGCTGTTTCCCGCCAAAGAAGAAACAAAGAGACTGCACCAGTATAAAAGCCCAGCGTTTAGACTCCATTGTAGGTTGGAGCATGTTAGAGACCTGCTCAGGGTCTGCCCAACTCCTGGCCAATATTAAAAATCCTTTGCTTAACTTTATACACCGCTTCAGAGTGTTCAATCTCGCCTATGTAGCCGTAACATTTTGGAGGCCCCAGCGAGATGCCTCTGTAAAGCGGTGCCGCCTTCGGTGAGCCCCCGGGGCTTCGTGCGGTCCCGTGTGTCTAGCTGACGTGTGGCAGGACAGCGGCCGCAAGCTCTGATTGGGAGCAATTCCCTGCACCTTCAGGAGACACTCGGGAGCTGCTAGAAGCCCTGACGGCCCAGTCTAGAGTAAGCAAAGGACAGAGGACAGCCTCGGCGACAGGTGAGTGGCAACCCATTTGGGCAGCGGACTTGGGCCACTGCCACTGAGACTTGGTCTCTCTTGTCCTCTGGACGCAGAGGTACATATTCCCAAACAGGGAATTTGTTGAAGCCGGCTTGGCTAGCTTCATTTGGATTGTATAGAGCTCTTTTGGTTTTGGGGTTCTGCTGCCTGTAGCCGATGCTGTTCATCTAATCTCAGAAGCCTAGGCGGGGTTTGGGTGGGATTGTTTAACCTCTGAGTGAATGTGTGAGTGAATGTTAAGGTTAAAGTAAAAAAAAGTTATTTCCTCCTTTTTGTGTGCCTCCACAAACTTCGGTCTTTGGAGTCTGAGTGGGCTCTAGCCTCGCAGGAGGAGAGGCCAAGCGGGCATTTGTTTGGCTTCCTTTGGGAGCTCCCAGCCCGTGTTTGTCTGCGCCGTGAGGGGGGAATTGCTCCTGTGCCTTGTGTTCCAGCTCCTAATTGTAATCCAAATTAAGTGCATGTTTGTAGCAGTCACGTTAGCCAACATAAGGGGACGCCAGTCTAAGCCTGCACCCACAGTTCTTGACTGTGTGCTCCAGAATTTCCCCAAGTTCCGGGGACAAAATCCCTTCATAAACTCTGGCACCCTGGAAACATTCTGTAGGTCAGAGTGGCCTGCTTTTGGGGTCGGATAGTCCCCCCCCCCCCTTGGGAGTACTTTAAATCTAAATATTATAAGTGTAAAACGGTGTCTCTCGGGAAGCAAAAATGCAACAAGCAGAAAGGAGAGGGTTATTGGGGGAAGTAGCAAGGCAGGAGGGAGCTGTGCCTTGAAAGAGTGGCTCCTGCTCTGCACTTCTAAGGGAAAAGTGTTTTTTTAAGAAAAAAAAGAAGGTATTATCTTGCAGATGGCTAGTGAAGGCCAAACAAACGTGGGTTAGTTTCACATATTCTGTAATCTGGGAAGGCCCCTGGTTCCCAGATCAAATTGCTATCTCTCAAACAGCTGCAGGCGCAGGAGAGGGGGGTGGGGAACAGGAAAACCAAGGCTATCAATATGGGCAGTGTCACAAAAAAAAAAAGCCTAGGACCCTCTGTGCTGTGTCCTGCTGCCTTGTAGCCCTGGCCAGAGGGATGAGGCTCCTTAAAAATTTCCCCAGAGAAATTGCTTGCAGCATTTCTTTCCACCCCAGGTAACTTCTAGCAATTCAGTTTGCATCTGAATACTCCCTGCTAGAACTACAAGGAGGGGCAATGTTAAATTTGCTAGCAAAGCGGCAGTCTATAATCCCCTTGCTACAGGTTACAGAAAGAGCAGAATGTCTGTCTCTCCAACATGGAGGAAAAAAAAAAAAAAAAGTGACAGTTTTAAAACTCAGGCCGCTCTTCTTCAAACTGGTGCAAGCTGCTTGGGTGCCAATCAGCAACACCTCTAAAGCTGTAACTAAAGGGCCTTCAGTCTCCTCACTGCTTCAGCAGGGGGAATGTGCCTGTATCTTAAGGAAAAGTGTTGTTACACATGAATAAAACTAATGTCCATTCTAGACATCCTCTTCAATAGGAAAGAAAGAGGAATAATCAGGTGGGCTGCTATAAGAATATAAAAAAAAATGCAAGCATCCTCCTGGTCAGGGAATTGTCCTGGCCAAACAAAAGGTTCCCAATAAAATCCTAAATAGAATAGTAATAGGCCAAATAAAACAATTGAAAAACTTCTCAGGAAAGCTCAAAAGTGTATGTTAGAAAAGAAGAAGAAGAAGAAGCAGGAAGCTTCAGAAAACTGCAGAATATCTATAAATCTAGGGAAATTTTAGCTGCTAAATACTGAGTTTGAGTAGAGTACTTTACAGTGTGGAAAAGAACAAGAATTGGAAATGGATTATGGTTAAATCTGAATGGGTAAATATATGGAAAGTTTGTGAATGTTGCAGAAGGTCTGTGGAAAGTCATAAAAATGTATAGAAAGGTTGTGAAAGTTTTAAACCTGGGGAAAGGAAACCTCAACTACTTGTGGTCTAATTGTATGGTTACTGTACCTCTGTATTGGCATTTAGCCTTGGGACCTATGAAAGGTCATTTGGAATTCCCTGTGTTGGAATTGGCATTAGCCATTGGGGACCTAGAAAAGGTCTAGAATTCTCTGTATTGGTATTAGCCATATAATCTGAAAGGAAAATTGAGGTTCCCCAGAGAGAGTTAAAAAGAAAAAAAAGAAAACTTCACATGTAGGAAAGTGAACAAAAGAAAGTATAAGGCATGGAAATGCAGTTTTAGTAAATATTAGAAGAACAAGGATTTTCCTTCACACTGTATATTTTTCTCCCTACCTGATCCCTCCAGAATTTGGCAATTTAAAGAAGTAAGTAATGACATTAGGTTTCTTTGCATAAAACTAAAAAGACCAGTTGTTAATAAAGGTATTGTTAACCAAGACATTGACTGGAATAATATGCCTGAAAGAGGCATGCTTAGGCTCTGGTTGTTGTTACCAGGAAGCCCTAAGGAACTGGATTTAACTTTTGAAGCTAAGAAAAGCCCATGAGAAAAAAGGCCTGACACCTTGGTTGGTTGTGCGGTTCATGGCAGTCTTTCCAGGGAAGGAACGAAGGTTGCTTTCCTGAAAAATGGCTAGAAGGAACCTCAAGGCACAATGAAAAATCCAAAGGACTTGGGAAAAGCAGGTGTTTACAGGCAAGGCTGAATGGCAGGTGTGTGGCTCAGCTTCTGTGCCCTAGTGGGCAGACTAATAGTCAGCATGAAGGTTCCTTGTATAAGTTCCAGCAAAGTAGACTTAAAGATCATATGTGATCAATCACTGCTCTTGTTGTTTTTATGCAAATGAACAGGCTAAATTAAAACTGGACTTAATGCAGCCCTTTACTGACAAGGAGGGTGATCTTAAGGAGAAAAATCATGACTTAAGGAAAATTGCAATGCTCAGTGCAGCTGTCTATAAAGTTTGTTTTTCATTTGAAAGTTAAACCAAGTCTGTGACATTATCAAGGATGCTTTATTTACAGGCAAGAAGAATGTTAAATGCCTTGCAACTGGATGTCTTCCCAATAAGACAGTCTCTCCGATTTGGAGACTGGTTTGTGAATTGTGTTGTGTGAATTAACATGTGTGTTCTTTCTGTTTTCATAGGGCATAAGCTTATGATCTCATTACCTGAGTAATTGTACTTATAGGCCTCACTTAAGAAGCCCATCTGCAGTGCCTCCTCCTAAGACTCGACGGTTTGGCTGAACTAAGTGGTTGGGTTGGTAAAGTATGGGGTAGTCTGTGAGCTTCACTTTAAAAACTTATTTCTCTTTTCTATCCTAATGACTTGGACAAAAAGGGCCTAAAGGTCTGAGAGGGGGAAAAACCTAAAATATTTCCCTCAGCCCTAGCTAAGTATAGTGAGCAAAAGAATTTTGGACAGGTGTGACATGCCCTGCACACCTTCCTCCAAAGAAGCCATTTCTTTTCCTAATGTGGGACATTGAAAAATTAATCTCTGTCTTTTGTCATCTAGTGGTTGTGGGTTAAATTATGCCTTTTAACCCTGTTGCCAAATCTGTTGCCTCCAGAATATGACAAGGATGTCAATTTGTCCAACAGTGCCAGCCCTTGGAAACCAAGAATGCCGCTGCCCGGGGACAGCCAACTGACCTGGACTCTGCAAAATCCTTCCCCATAAGGGAGGGCCGCACTCCCCTCCACCCCCACTCTTATTAGAAATTCCTGGACCCAAGGGTAGGTAGGACAACGACCATGTTCAGCTTGAAGCAGCTAGAAGAGCACGAGACCTTCGCCCATTGTCCTCTTATAAAATAAAAGGTCTTAAGTCTAAGGAGGGGAATTATACAGGGGCTTCAGACATTCCTTATAAGAAAAGAAAAAAAAATGGGAATTAGGCTAATTCCTCCCAAGTATACTGTACTACATTGAAAAAAAAAGGGTAAGGCAAAAATAAGTACAGTGCCATAAAATTTTCTATCATTTTGAATGTAGTGCTTTCTTTGTTGGTCATTTCCTTAATTGCTATTAATCTTTGACTAGTTTTCAAAGCTGTTAAAACTTATTTTAGTCAGTTCCTAGTTGTTAATTTAATGTTTCCATAAGGGTCTGGAAATTTGTTTTCCATCATCTTGCTAACATTCCATTTGCTCTTCTTATTAATCATTGAATCTACAATGCATGGCACATAGCAAGTGCTTAACAAATGTCTGCTAAATTAAATTTTAAGTGTTTGCTTTAGGTTTGTGAGATATGTTGCTGGTATTTTAATAGAAATTGCATTGAATCTATGAATTGCTTTAAATAATGTGGACATTTTGGAAATGTTAATTCTTCCCATCCGTGGATGTGGTGTATGCTTCCATTTATTTGTGTCTTTCTTAATTTCTTTCTTCAGGGTTGTGTAGCTTTCCGAGTGCAGGTCTTTTGCCTCTTTGGTTAAGTTTATCCCTGAATACTGTTGTTTTTCTTGTTGCTATAGTAAATGGAATTTTTTTCTGGTTTCTATCTCTAATGTTTTGTTGGTATATAGAAACGCTTTTAATTTCTGAATATTAATTTTGTGCCCTGCTGTTTTGTCAAATTCATTTATTAGGTCAAGTAGTTTTTTCGTAAAGTCTGTAAGGTTTTCTATGTATACTATCGTGTCTTCTGCAAGTGGTAACAGTTTTGTCTTCCTTACCAATTTGAATATCTTTAATTTCTTCTTGTCTAATTGCTGTAGTTAGAACTTCCAGCACTGTTTAAAAAGAAAAGGAAAAAAGTGGACATCCTTGTCTTGTTCCTAATCTCAGAAGGAATGTTTTCATTTTTTGTCCATTGAGTGGAATGTTGGCTTCAGGTTTCTCATATATAGCCTTGGTTGTGTTGAGGTATGCTCCCTCTATTCCCATTTTTCTGGGGGTTTTCATCATAGATGGGTGTTGTACTTTATCAGGTGCTTTTTCTGCATCTATTGATATGATCATGTAATTTTCGTCATTCATTTTGTTTAGGTGATGTATTATATTTATTGATTTGCGAATATTAAACCATCCTTGTGTCCCTGGGATGAATCCCACTTGATCGTAGTATATAATCTTTTTGATGTATTGCTGGATCCTGTTTGCCAATATTTTGTTGAGAATTTTAGCATCTATGTTCATTAGCGATATTGGCCTGTAGTTTTCTTTCTTTGTTATGTCTTGACCTGGTTTTGAAATTAAGGTAATACTGGCTTCATAGAAAAAGTTTGGAATTTTTCCCTTTTCTTGAATTTTTGGAATAGTTTGAGAAGGGTAGAAGTTAGTTCTTCCCTAGATATTTTGTAAAATTTGCCTGTAAAGCCATCCAGGGCTTTTGTGTGCCGGGAAATTTTTGATTACTGTTTCAATTTCCTTCTTTGTTATTGGTCTGTTAAGACTTTCTACTTCTTAATTCTGTTTTGGAAAATTATATGTTTCTAGAAATTTGTCCATTTCATCTAGGTTGTCAAGTTTCTTGCCATATAGTTGTTTATAGTAATTTCTTACAATTTTTTGTATTCCTGTGTTATCGGTCATAATATCTCCTCTTTTGTTTCTAATTTTGTTTATTTGGATTCTTTTTTTCTTTATAAGCCTAGAACCAGCCCCTGCTTTTGTTAATCTTTTAAGTTGTTTGTTTAGTCTCAGTGTCATTTAATTCTGCTCTAACCTTAATAATTTCCTTCCTTCTGCTTGCTCTGGGCTTTGTTTATTATTGTTTTTCTAGTTTTTGTAGCTGTGGGGTTAAATTTTTGTGTGGAGTTCTTCTATCCTCTTTGGGTAGGCCTGTATTGCTATGGACTTTCCTCTCAAAACTGCTTTTGCTGTGTCCCTTTTAGTTTTGGGATGTTGTATACTCATTATCATTTGTTTCTGAAAACTTAATTTCTTCCTTGCAGCTCCTGAAAGCTAGCATTATAAATACCCAACTCCTTATCCTTGCTACTAAGCCCCTCCTGAAAACCAGGGTTTAAAAACCCTACTTATAGTCCCTAGACGTCCCTAATAGGTTTAGTCCAGGGACTAGAGGGGGGATTATGTAGGGGCACCAAATATTCCCTGTAAAAAGTTTCAATATGTAAGTATGTAAGGGCTTTAAATGTTCTTTGTAAGAAGTAGCAAGGACTTGCTAAAAGGCCTTGGAAAAAGGAATGTAAGAAGGAGTGTTATAGCAATTAGTGATTTACAAGCTAAAAGGACTTCAGCCTCTATCACCTCCCATTTGCTTGCTTGTGTCTGGTTTATAACATTTGTGAAGGTTGTGCTTTGCAGAATGTCTAGCCCTTTGAAAATAAATTGCCTCACAGGGAGTTCGTCCCTGGCTGAAGAGCTATGCTGCCGTCGAAGATAACCTTTAGCCTTGCGAATTTCTGTTCCTGTTACTGCCAAGACATTCCTGCAGTCCTGCGCAGCCCCCTCTTCCTAAGGCTGTTTCCCGCCAAAGAAGAAACAAAGAGACTGCACCAGTATAAAAGCCCAGCGTTTAGACTCCATTGTAGGTTGGAGCATGTTAGAGACCTGCTCAGGGTCTGCCCAACTCCTGGCCAATATTAAAAATCCTTTGCTTAACTTTATACACCGCTTCAGAGTGTTCAATCTCGCCTATGTAGCCGTAACACTGCCACTCTGGGAAACTGGATGTCAATATCTCTACTTTGACTAAGTTACAAATATTGTGCTCCTAGTATAGCTCCTAGTATATAAGATAATTCAGTTCTCATATTTGCTTCTGCTTTCACAGTTGTGATATTATAAACCATGTAGTGTCTGTCTGTTGACCCTGGCTGGTTTGGCTCAGTGGATTGAGCGTTGGCCTGCGAGCTAAGTGTCGCTGGTTCGATCTTCCAGTCAGGGCACATCAGAGAAGGAAAACTCTGACTCCAAAAAACCTCCGCTGCCTTGCGGCATACCTCTTCAGGGGAAAGGCTAAGGGAGTAAACCTCGACAGAAAATCCGGAGCCGGAGTCCCTAAGGCGGTTTGACGTTGTAGTCAACACCGGCAACTCCTTCGGCGCACCTGAAGCCAAGCTGTATTGACTCCGTCTTTCCCTTGGACCCTTCAGTTGCGAAGAGAGGGGGGGTCTGCTGCATGGGCAACAGCAGACCCTCCATATCACCCTGCCCAGGCTCTGTAGCTTCAGCTTCACTGGAGAGGACACTCCAGCGTCATCGCAAGATGTCGATTCAACACGGGAGGAGACAGATACCGTGTCACTCCCGAGTCGGACTGCACAGCCATTCTCGGTGGTGCAGATAGACTCTTAAGAAGCTACACCATCGTCTCTCGAGACGGACGGCTGCTGAGCGAGTATAGCTCCTAAAAATGTAATATGATAGAAACAATATCTTGCTCTTGAAATCTACTAGAGATATTTTTAGTCAAGTTTTAGGCAAACAAACAAACACAAGTGGAATATTGTGTTTTATATTTCAATCTGAGGGCTACTTGTTTTCAGTAAAAGGTTCTAAATCATGGAAATTGAGGACAAGAATAGATTTATTATTGTTATCTATGATAACACTGTTTTCCAATCTCATGCTAAGAATACAACAGGTTTCCTTATTTATTTATTAATATGATGAAAGGTAGTTATTGCCATATACAAATAATAGGCCGTGCTTGGGATTTTACAAATGAAATTTGGATAAAATATTAAGAGTACTTTATTCTACTGATTTTCCTTATGGTAGGTTCTGTGTGGTATGGAAGAGAACTTGGATTAAAAACCTAGTTCTAATACCTACCAGTTATATGATGCTTTATCTGAGTCATGAAACTTTATTGAACTTCATTTTCTTCTGTTTTAAAAATAGCTTTAGCCATCTATCTAAGAATGGTTTTTAGAATTAGAAATCATGATTGTAAAGTACCTAGCACCGTGCCTGGCAAATGATAGGTGTTGAGTAAATGCTAAGAATTATTTGTATATTGCATATACTGAGTATATCTGCTACTAAGAGTAGGATCTAATGAGCATTATTTTATTGTATTATTTTGATTTTTCCCAGATGTTTTCTCAATTATTTTCTTGGATGGTATGATTTCAGTTTGTATTTAATTTTTACGAACTTGGTTTCCTAAAACATTTTCTTTATGAACCTTTACTTACCTTCTAGACTGGACAAAAAGCACTAATCAGAGACCCTGAAATAATTTAAAAAGCAATCCGTGTGTATATTTGCAACAAGTTTCCTAGTGCCAATTAGTTCTGACATAGAATTAATGTTTGCCTTCCTATTTGGGTTTGGATTTTGTGGTCTTTGCTAAGAGATAATTATTATTCAGAAAGCTAGTATATAAAGACTCGAAGGATAAGCCCTGATCTCAGGTTTGTGACAGATTTCTTCCCTCTTTCATGTGTTAAGGTGTAAATGTACTTTATGATGTCTCAGGACTTGTGATGAGTTTTTTTTCAGCCAATGTTATAGGGGGAAAAATGTTTCCAGAAGTCAAAAACTTTTAAGGACAGACATAACATTTCTGATGAGTTAAACTATGTGAATTTGTTCCACTATTAGATTTGACAAGGTTAAATTTCTGATTTTCCTTTACTGAAAAAGCCACTATTTGGAGTAATACAAGGATGTCTTTTCTTCTTATTCCAGGATTTACTTAGAAAAATGGTACTTAAGAATGGTCATTGTGACCCTGCATTTGCATACCACATGCATTTTCTATAGCTCATTGTTGCTGTTACATATATGTAATCCAAGAATACATTAATGGGAGGTCACTCATTTTATTCACAATTGTTAAAGCTAAGCTTTTGGTTGCTATTAATGAATACAAGTATTTTGCAAAGATACAAAAAAAGTCAGAGAATTAGATTAACTGTGTGATCTTGTGTTCATGGAGCTGGACTGAATTAGAATGAAATAGCTTCGAATCAGAGGTTCATTAAGGCCGTAATGAAACAAAATTGGCAGGTTATTCCTACCTCTTATTCAGAAATCCGACAGAACCTGTGGCTTACTTTTCTCTTGTGCTATATCTCAGGTGCATTATTTCTCTCATTACTCCATCAAAATCCTGTCCATTTCTGGTTGATTCACATGCAGAAAACTCTAATAGCCTTGTTTTCGTCAGCCCATGCTTCTCGCATTTTCAGCTCATCTGCTCTAAATACCATGACAAGAAAATTATATTCCTCCTGTATTACCTTGATTACATCTTCATTTGGTATAAACCAGGGCATGGATGGATAAAATTTAAACATATAATTATCAATCTCTTCCCACTTACAGGTATGTAACCCCATGGGTGTTCTCTTAGCTGTGTATTCTCTGGTCTTTCATATTTCCCAATTATAAAACCTTCGTGGTTAACAGCCATGTCGTCTATGTTATGTTATAAACACCCATTGATACCAGGGCAATTCCATAGATGCATAATACACTTTTAATTC